>NW_022983334.1:0-74706 GCF_011762595.2 Tursiops truncatus
GCCCGAGTTGTGGAGTAGCGTCGCGGTCTTAATTAGGGACTCTGCCTGTGCCTTAATTTTATTAGTGCCAGGGCCTTAGTTAGGGAACAATGTCAGTGCTTGCAATATTGTAGTGTTATGGCCTGAGTAGGTTTTTTGTGGGCCCTTAGGGACATTGTCAGTGCCTCAGTTAAGAGTATGTCAAGGCCTTTGTTAGGTAGAGTGTCTATGCCTGAGTTAGGAGTAGTATCTGGGCCTTTTGTAGGACAAAGTCAGTTCCTGTTGTTGCATTAATGTTATGGCTGAAGTTTGGAGTAGTGTCAAGGCCTTAGGGAGGCTGAGTGTGAGTGCCTGAGTTAGGATTAGTTTCACGGGTTTCGTTAGGGACAATGTTCGTTCCGGAGTGTGAATAGCATCTTGGTCTTAGTTAGGGACAATCTCTGTGCCTTAGTTAATAGTAGTGTCAGGGCCTTAGCTACCAACATTGTCAGTGCCTGAGTTAGGAGTAGTATCTGGGCCTTTTTTTAGGGAGAAAGTGAGTTCCTGATGTTGCATTAATTTTATGGCCTGAGTTTGGAGTAGTGTCAAGGCCTTAGTTAAGGGATAGTGTCAGTGCCTCAGTTAAGAGTATTGTCAAGGCCGTAGACTGGCAGAGTGTGAGTGCCTGAGATGGGAGTAATGTCAGGTCCTTAGATAAGGACTGTGTCAGTGCCTGAGTTGCAAGTAGTTTCAGACCCTAATTTAGGGACATTGTCAATTCCTGTGTTTACAGTAATGTCATGGATTTAGTTAAGGAGAGTGTCAGTGCCTAAGTTGGTAGTAGTACTACAGACTTAATTAAGGACAGTTTCAATGCTGAGTTAGGAATAGTGTCCGGACCTTAGTTAGGCAGAGTGTCAGTGCGTCAGTTAGGATTAGTGTCATGGCTTTAGTTAGGGACAGTGTCCATTCATGAGCTGGGGGTAGCGTCCTGGTCTTATGAGGGACAGTGTCAGTGCCTGAGTTAGGAGTAGTGTCATGGCCTGAGTTAGGGACAGTGTCAGTACCTTAGTTAGGAATTGTGTTATGATGTGAGTTGGGGTAGAATCACGACTTGAGTTAGCAGTAGTGTCACGGCCTTATTTAGGGATAGTGTCAGTGCCTGTGTTAGGAGTAGTGCCATGGCCTTAGTTTGGGACAGTGTCAGTGCCTGAGTTAGGCGTATCATTAAAACCTGAATTAGGAGTAGTGTGAGGGTCTTTATTAAGGACAGTCTGTGCCTTCTTTAGTAGTAGGGTCAAGGCCTTACTTAGTGCCAGTGTCAGTGCCTGAGATAGGAGTAGTGTTATGGCCTGAGTTAGGAGTAGTGTGAAGACCTTAGTCAGGGAGAGTGTCAGTGCCTCAGTTAAGAGTATGACAAGGCCTCAATTAGGTAGAGTGTCAGTGCCTGAGTTAGGCGTAGTATCAGGTCCTTTGTTAGGGAGAAAGTATATTCCTTATTTAGGAGTAGTGTTATGGCCTGAGTTAAGATTAGCATGAAGGCCTTAGTTAGGGAAAGTGTCAGTGCCTCAGTTAAGAGTATTTTCAAGGCCTTAGTGAGGCAGAGTGTGAGTGCCTGTGCTAGGATTAGTGTAACGGGTTTAGTTAGGGACAGTGTCTGTTCTCGAGTTGTGAGTAGCGTACTGGTCTTAGTTAGGGACATGGTCAGTGCCTGAGTTAGGAGTAGTGTTAAGGTCTGAGTTAGGAGTACTGTAAAGGTCTTAGTTAGGAGCAGTGTCAGTGCGTCCGTTAAGAATATTGCCAAGGCCTTAATTGTGCAGAAGTTGAGTGCCTGAGTTAGGATTAGTTTCACAGGTTTCGTTAGGGACAATGTTCGTTCCGGAGTTGTGAATAGGATCTTGTTCTTAGTTAGGGACAATCTCTGTGCCTTAGTTAATAGTAGTGTCAGGGCCTTAGCTAGGGACATTGTCAGTGCCTGAGTCAGGAGTAGTGTTATGGCCTGAGTTCGGAGAAGTGTGAATGCCTTACGAACAGTGTCAGTGCCTCAGTTAATAGTAGTGTCAGGGCCTTAGTTAGGGACAGTGTTAGTGCCTGAATGAGGGGTAGTATCAGTTCCTTTTTAGGGAGAAAGTCAGTTCCGAGTTAGGTATAGTGTTATGGCCTGATTTAGGAGTAATATGAAGGCCTTAGTTAGGGATAGTTTCAGTGCCTCAGTTAAGAGTATTTTCAAAGCTTTAGTGAGGCAGAGTGTGAGTGACTGTGTTAGGATTAGTGTAATGGGTTTAGTTAGGGACTGTGTCTGTTACCGAGTTGTGCATAGCATCCTAGTCTTAGTTAGGGACAGTGTCTATGCCTCATTTTTTGGTAGTCTCTGGGACTTAGTTAGGGACAGTGTCAATACCTGAGTTAGGAGTAGTGTTATGTCCTGAGTTAGGAGTAGTGTAAAAGTCTTAGTTAGGAACAGTGTCAGTACCTGCTTGAAGAGTATTGTCAAGGCCTTAGGGAGGCTGAGTGTGAGTGCCTGAGTTAGGATTAGTGTCATGGCTTTAGTTTGGGACAGTGTCCCTACCTGAGTTGTGAGTAGCGTCCTGGTCTTAGTTAGGGACATTGTGAGTGCCTCAGTTAAGTGTATGTCAAGGCCTTAGTTAGGTAGAGTGTCTGTACCTGAGTTAGGAGTAGTATCAGGGCCTTTTTTGGGAGAATGTTAGTTCCTGAGGTAGCAGTAGTGTTATGGCCTGAGTTTGGAGTAGTGTGAAGACCTTAGATAGGGACAGTGTCAGTGCCTGAGATAGGAGTATTGTTATGGCCTGAGTTAGGAGTAGTGTAAAGGTCTTAGTTCGGAACAGTATCAGTGCCTCCATTAAGAATATTGTCAAGGCCTTAGTTACGCAGAGGTTGAGTGCCTGAATTAGAATTATTTTCACTGGTTTTGTTAGGGAAAATGTTCGTTGTCGAGTTGTGAATAGCATCCTGTTCTTAGTTAGGGACCGTGTCTGTGCCTCAGTTAATAGTAGTGTCAGGGCTTTAGCTAGGGACATTGTCAGTGCCTGAGTTAAGAGTAGTGTTATGGCCTGAGTTAGGAGTAGTGTGAGTGCCTTAGGAACAGTGTTCTTGCCTCAGTTAAGAGTATGTCAGGGCCTTAATTAGGTAGAGTGTCTGTGCCTGAGTTATTAATACCAGAGCCTTTTTAGGGAGAAAGTCAATTCCTGAATTAGGAGTAGTTTTATGGCCTGAGTTAGTAGTAGTGTAATGGCCTGAGTTAGGAGTAGTGTGAGTGCCTTAGGAACAGTGTCAGTGCCTCAGTTAAGTGTATGTCAGGACCTTAATTAATTAGAGTGTCTGTTCCTAAATTAGGAGTAGTATCAGGGCCTTCTTAGGGAGAAAGTCAGTTCCTGAGTTAGTAGTAGTGTTAAGACCGGACTTAGGAGTAGTGTTATGGCCTGAGTTAGGAGTAGTGTGAAGGCCTTTGTTAGGGACAGTGTCAGTGTTGCCGTTAAGAGTATTGTCAAGGCATTAGTGAGGCAGAGTGTGAGTGTGTGAGTTAGGATTAATGTCACGGCTTTACTTAGCGATAGTGTCCGTTCCTGAGTTGTGAGTAGCTTCCCGGTCATAGGGACACTGTCTGTGCCTTAGTTAGTAGTAGTGTCAGGCACTTAGTTAGGGACAATGTCAGTGCTTGCGATAGGTGTAGTGTTATGGCCTCCGTTTGGAGTTGTGTGAAGGCCTTAGTTAGGGGCAGTGTCATTGCCTCAGTTAAGATTATTGTCAAGGCCTTAGATTGGCAGAGTATGAGTGCCTGAGTTAGTAGTAGCATTAAGAACTGAGTTAGGAGTATTTTGAGGGTCTTTCTTAGGGACAATGTTTGTGCCTTAGTTAGTAGTAGTGTCAGGCCCTTAGTTAGAAACAGTGTGAGTGCTTGAGATAGATGTAGTGTTATGGCCTGAATTTAGAGTAGTGTGAGGCCTTTAGCGACAGTTTCAGTGCCTCAGTTAAGAGTATGTCAAGGCCTTAGTTAAGTATTGTACCAGTGCCTGTGTTAAGAGTAGTATCAGATCCTTTGTTAGGGAGAATGTCAGTTCCTGAGTTAGGAGTAGTGTTATGGCCTGAATTAGGAGTACTGTGAAGGCCTTAGTTAGGGACAGTGTCAGTACCTCAGTTTAGAGTATTATCAAGGCTTTGGTTAGTCAGAGTATGAGGGCCTGAGATGAGATTAATGTCAGGTCCTTAGTTAAGGACAATGTTAGTGCCTGAGTTGTGAGTAGTTTCAGTCCCTTAGTTAGGGACAGTGTCAATACCTGAGTTAGGATTAGTGTCACGGGCTGAGTTCTGAGTATCATTGGTGCCTTCATAAGATATATTATCAGGGCCTGATTTAGGAATAGAAACAGGGCCCAAGTTACACACCATGTCACTTCCTACATTGGGAGTAGTATCAGGTCCTTAGTTAAGGACAGTGTCAGTCCCTGTGTTGGGAGAATTTTCAGGCCCTTACTTAGAGATAGTGTCAATTCTTGAGATAGGAGTAGTGTCACGGCTTTAGTTAGGGACAGTGTCAGTGACTGAGTTTTGAGTAGTTTCAGGCCATTAGTTAAGGACAGTGTCAATGCCAGAGATAGGAGTAGTGTCACGGCTTTAGATAAGGAGAGCGTCAGTGCCTGAGTTGCGAGTAGTGTCACAGACTTAGTTAGGGAAAGTGTCACTGCTGATTTAATAATAGTGTCCAGGCCTTAGTTAGGGAGAGTGTCAGTGCCTGATTTAGGAGTAATATCAGGCCCTTTGTTAGGGAGAAAGTCAGTTCCTGAGTTAGGAGTAGTGTTATGGCCTGAATTAGGAGTAGTTTGAAGGCCTTAGTTAGGGACAGTGTCAGTGCCTCAGTTAAGAGTATTGTCAAGGCCTTAGTTAGGTAGACTGTCAGTGCCTGAGTTAGGAGTAATATCAGGGCCTTTGTTAGGAAGAAAGTCAGTTCCTGAGTTAGGAGTAGTGTTATGGCTTGAGTTAGGAGTAGTGTCATGGCCTTAGCTAAGGACACTGTCATTGCCTGAGTTAGAAGTAGTGTCACATGCTGAGTTAGGAGTAGTGCCAGGGCCTTAGTTACAGTGTCAGTGCCTCAGTTAAGAGTATGTCAACGCCTTAGGTACTAAGTGTCAGTTCCTGAGTTAGGAGTAGTTTCATGGCCTTTGTAAGGGAAACTGTCCTTGCCTAAGTTAGGAGTAGTGTCACTGGCTGAGTTGGGAGCAGCATAAGGGCCTTAGTTAGGGACAGTGCCAGTCCCTGAGAGTGTAGTTTTGCCAGGGTCTCAATTAGGGACGTTGTCACTGCCTGAGTTAGTAGTAGTGTTAGAGCTTTAGTTATGGACATAGTCAGTGCCTAGGGTAAGAGTATACTCTATGCCATTTTCAGGGAGAGTGTCAGAGCCTGAATTAGGAGTACTGTCACGGCCTGAGTTAGTAGTAGTGTCAGAGCCTTATTTAGGAATAGTGTCAGTCCCTGAGTTTGGAGTAAGTCCATGGCTTTAGTTAGGGACAATGTTAATGCCTGAGTTAGGAGTAGTGTTATGGCCTGAGTTAGGAGTAATGTGAGGGCCTTAGGGACAGTGTCAGTGCCTCAGTTAAGAGTATGTGAAGGCCTTAGTTAGGTTGAGTGTCAGTGCCTGAATTAGCAGTAGTGTCAGGGCCGTTGTTAGGGAGAAAGTCACTTCCTGAGTTAGGAGTACTGTTATGGCCTGAGTTATGTGTAGTGTGAGGGCCTTAGGGACAGTGTCAGTGCCTCAGTTTAGAGTATTGTCAAGGCCTTAGTTAGGCAGAGTGTGAGTGCCCGAGTTTGGGTTAGTGTCACAGCTTCAGTTAGGGACAGTGTCCGTTCCTGAGTTGGGAGTAGCATCCTGGTCTTAGTTAGGGACAGTGTCGGTGCCTCAGTTAGGAGTAGTGTCAGGACCTTTGTTAGGCACAGTGTCAGTACGTGTGTTAGGAGTAGAGATAGGGCCTGAGTTAGGAGTAATATGAGGGCCATTTTTAGGGACAGATTCAGTGCGTGAACTAGGAGTAGTGTCGGGGCCTTAGTTAGGGAAAGTGTCAGTGTCTTATTTAGGAGTAGAGTCAGGGCCTTAGTTAGGGACAGTGTCAGTGCCTGAGTTGGGAGTAAGGTTACAGCCTTAGTTTGGGACAGAGTCAGTGCCTGAGTTACCAGTAGTGTTGGGCCTGTGTTAGGAGTAGTGTGACGGCCTTAGTTAGGGACAGTGTCAAGGCCGGAGTTATGAATAGCATCAGTGCCTTCATTAGGTATTGTGTCAGCCCCTGATTTAGGAGTAGAAACAGGGCCTAAGTTACCGACCATGTCATGGCCTATGTTGGGAGTAGTATCAGGTCCTTACTTAGGGACAGTGTCAATTCTTGAGTTAGGATAAGTGTCACGGCTACAGGTAGGGACAATTTCAGTGCCTGAGTTGCGAGTAGTTTCAGACAGTTAGGGAGAGTGTCAGTGCCTTATTTAGGAGTAGTAACAGCGCCTTAGGTAGAGTGTCATTCCATGAGTTAAGAGTAGTGTCATGGTCTTAGTTAGGGAAACTGTCATTGCCTGATTTTGGAGTATTGTCACGGGCTGAGTTCGGTGTCGTGTCAGGGACTTAGTTAGGGACAGTGTCACTGCCAGAATTAAGAGTATGTCAAGGCCTCAGTTAGGTATAGTGTCAGTTCCTGAGTTAGGAGTAGTTTCATGGCGTTAGTAAGGGAGAGTGTCCTTGCCTGAGTTAGGAAATAGTGTCATGGCCTGAGTTAGGAGTAGAGTAAGGACCTTTTTGAGGGACAGTGCCAGTGCATGAGTTAGGATTATTGTGATGGCCTAAGTTAGGGACAGTGTCAGTGCCTTAGTTAAGAGTATTTCAAGGCCTTAATTAGGTAGAGTGTCAGTGCCTGAGTTAGGAGTAGTATCAGGGCATTTGTTAGAGAGATAATGAGTTCCTGAGTTAGGAGTAGTGTTATGGCCTGAATTAGCAATAGTGTGAAGGTCTTAGGATCAGTGTCAGTGCCTCAGTTAAGAGTATTGTCAAGGCCTTATTTAGGCAGAGTGCCAGTGCCTGATTTAGGATTAGTGTCACAGCTTTAGTTAGGGACAGTGTCCGTTCCCGAGTTGGGAGTAGTGTCCTGGTCTTAGTTAGTGACAGAGTCAGTGCCTGAGATAGGAGTATATTCAGGGCCTTAGTTACACACAGTGTCAGCACATGATTTAAGAGTAGAATTATGGGGTTTCCCTGGTGGCGCAGTGGTTGGGAGTCCACCTGCCAAAGCAGAGCACACGGGTTTGTGCCCTGGTCCAGGAGGATCCCACATGCCGCGGAGCGTTTCGGGCCGTGAGCCATGGCCACTGAGCCTGTGTGTCCGGAGCCTGTGCTCCACAACGGCAGAGGCCACAACACTGAGGGCCCACGAAATGCAAAGAAAAAAAAAGAGTAGTTATGGCCAGAGTTAGGAGTAATGCGTTGATCTTTTTTAGGGACAGTTTCAGTGCCTGAATGAGAGGTAGTGTCAGGGTTGTAGTTAGGGACAGTGTCGGTGCCTCACTTAAGAGTATGTCAAGACCTGATTTAGATAGATTGTCACTTCATGAGTTAGGAGTAGTTTCATGGCCTTAGTAAGGGAGAGTGTCCATACTCGAAGTGTATACTCTTCTATCTTTGGGTGTATACCCTTCTATCTCTAGGAGTATACTCTTCTATCTCTAGGTGTATACTGCTCTATCTCTAGGTTCATACTCTTCTATCTCAAGGTGTATACTCTTCTATCTCTAGGTGTATACTCTTCTATCTCTAGGTGTATACTCTTCTAAGTGTATACTCTTCTATCTCTAGGAGTATACTCTTCTATCTCTAGGTGTATAGTCTTCTATCTCTAGGTGTGCACTCTTCTATCTCTAGGTGTATAGTCTTCTATCTCTAGGAGTATACTCTTCTATCTATTGGTGTATACTGTTCTCTCTCTAGGTGTATACTCTTCTATCTCTAAGTGTATATTCTTCTATCTCTAGTAGTATACTCTTCTATCTCTAGGTGTATACTCTTCTATCTCTAGATGTATACTCTTCTATCTCTAGGAGTATATTCTTCTATCCCTAGATGTATACTCTTCTATCTCTAGGTGTATGCTCTTCTATCTCTAGTGTATACTCTTCTATCTCTAGGTTGTATACTCTTCTATCTCTAGGTATATACTTTTCTATCTCTAGGAGTATACTCTTCTATCTCTAGGTGTATACTCTTCTATCTCTAGGAGTATATTCTTCTATCCCTAGATGTATACTCTTCTATCTCTAGGTGTATGCTCTTCTATCTCTAGGTGTATACTCTTCTATCTATAAGAGCATACTCTTCTATCGCTGTGTGTATACTCTTCTATCTCTAAGTGTATACTCTTCTATCACTAAGTGTATACTCTTCTATCTCTAGGATTATACTCTTCTATCTCTAGAAGTATACTCTTCTATATCTAGGAGTATACTCTTCTTTCACTAGGTGTATAGTCTTCTATCTCTAGGTGTATACTCTTCTAGCTCTAGATGTATACTTTTCTATCTCTAGGTGTATACTCTTCTATCTATAGGTGTATACACTTCTGTCTATAGGAGTATACTTTTCTATCTCTAAGTGTATACTCTTCTATCTTTAGGTAGAGATATTCCCCTACTCCTATGCCGCTACTTAAAAAAATACATTTTCAGGCCCATTCAAACCAATGAAAATCCAAGTTTTCAGAGCACAAGGTAATGAAAATTTTCTCGATCCACATCTTTTACTACCTTTAATCTGTTAACAGACACTAAGTGTCTCAGATGAAAAATACTGTAGCGGGAATTGACATCGTTAACAGTATTCCATACAGGTAAGTCTTGATTGTTCCAATTTCTCAAAAATTTGGACAATTTACTGCCTCTATGACATGTCTCGGGTGTGTGAAAGAAAAAAAAGAGGCCTGTACAATGTATTTCTCAAAATAGACAATTATTTTGCACATAAAAACAGAGAAACCTTATAAATAATGTACAGGGAGCAATGTAATGTCGGTAACGGAACTACTCATTTGGAAAGACAACACTGTCACCTAGTGTCCTCTCAGCAAAACTGAGTGGGAATTTTTAGGGGCTGCCAAAGAAGAGGTGGAGATTTATAGGAACCTGGGATGTTTGAAAAATGGTTTTCGACGATCTCCTCGAGGAACGCACCAAGCGCCATCCCAAATTGCAATAATGGCTCTAGGTTGACTCCTTGTGTCCTCACTCGTTGCAATGTGACATTCCAACTTCTCTCATCAAGAAGCAGAGTTGATTTCCCCTCCCTTGAAGTTAGGTGACTTGCCACGGCCAATAGAAGGCAGCAGAAACGATGGTGTGCCAGCTCAGAGCTAGGCTCCACGATGCTTCTACTCTCCCTCTCAGAGCCCTGCTACCCCCATGAGCACAAGCCCCAGTTACTACCTGGGGCATAAGAGACATGTGGCCCAGTCAGGCCCCCGGCCTGACTACAGCCAGTCCCCAGCTGACCCCACAGGTGTAGCAGCAATTCCAGCCATGATAAGCAGGGTTGTGATGAAAAATTAAGAGCATAAGTGTATGCTATAATTTATAAATCACTCTGTCAACCTACGACATTATTTTTCAAAAACATTTTTGTTATTTTGAATTCCTGCGTGGACATATTGAAAACAGCACTCCAAGGATTGTTGGAGAGGAAAGGATGCAACCTGAAATTGAGAGTAAAATGTATTAGTTTATCCAGATTCACATATTTGTATAAATTACTAGAAAATCATCTGAAGAAAAACAGACACGAATGAAAAAAACAGACCAAAGAACACGGGTGAAGAAACATGGCAATTTAACACCAACTAGTACATCAAAGATGTAATGGAAAGTGTATGTTTCGTTCTCTGTATAATGCTGTATAACTTTCCTCACAAAAGCATTATTTGACTTGTACATACTTCGAAAAAAACAAAGCATTAAGATTATCTGCTGTTGTGAAAACTGACCCCTATACACAGAGGGCAACGAGAGACAGAAGAAAGAGGCAGCCCGCTCCAGACTAGTCAGTGGCAGTTTTAACAAGCAAGGGAACCTGCTTGCAAGGCTTGCTGTTGTCAGCTGAAAGATGAATAGATCTCAGCACCCATACACCAGGATCTTGAGTTTACACAGAGACCTTAACAGGGTTCACTCACGTGTACTCTCTACATGGTCTCAAGAACACATTACTCTCTCAACGCTGAGTTCTTAAAAATGGTTCCCACTGTGGGAATGGCAGGCAGAATGTATATTCCAAAGTCAGGGGAAGGGGTGAGGAGACTATGATTGCCCGGGTCCAGCTCTCGCATCAACTGGCGGTTATGCCATCTCAATGGTTTCCTCTGACATTTCAGGAAGGAAGGATACCAGAAAAGACAGCCTACGGCAGAAAACACTCAACATGTTATCACGAATGGCAGGGCAACCCAAGCAAGTGGCTATACAAGCCTACATAGGACCTGGAAGTGGGAAGCATTTGGGGACTACACCTGGGCATGGTACTGACTCCCTCCACAAAGAGACAAGGAGAGCAGAAATCTGGATGGAGTCAAGAGAGAGAAAAAAGAAAGGCAAGACAGGATATGGAGCAACGTGTGGATCCAGGAGCATGTGTTTCAGAACTGCCTGGGCTCTGCACACCAGCTGCATCACCATTCTCCTTGACCCTCATTGGTATAACAAAACAAGGGTGGGCGAATCGTGGCTGCCAAGTCTCTTCAAACTGTCCATAGAATTGACGGTTGGAGTAAGAGATGCACAGCAAACCGACTCGGTGGATTGATGGTGTGGGGTTAAGTCTGCAGAGCTAAAGGGCCCAGAGGTAGAAAAGGGAAGGGGAACCATGAGGATATGGTCAAGCCCCATTGTATGGATAGTTCATCCATATGTTGTATGCAAATTCCATTCAATTTGCTCTGAGTGAACAAGAGAGAACAAAATTATCCTTTAAACCATGTCAGTGACTTTATTTACCATCTCATTTGATGAGCTCATAGCCCAGGGTCAGAGGGAAATGGGAGCTGTGAGTCGGCCATCTCTCAGGAAGTCTCAGGCCTCAGAGGTCCCTCAGAGCCAAACTACCTCACCTTTTGCACATTTCAAGCAACGTTATTCCTAAGCGCGAGTCACCCTCTTCATCAGGTTCTCCAAGAAACAGCAATCTCTCCCAATGAGAGAGGAAAAATGGGCTACTTTGGCTTGCTGAGGCACAATAGGTAGTTCTCCAAAATGGTACCTGCCTGGGGGATTTTTCAAGAAAATTAAACATCAGTGGTGATTTGTTTGTCTTCACATAACGTATGACCCAGATGTGCTGAGAAATAAGAAAAGGACGAACGAATCCAGGGCAGCTGATCCAAGGAGGCAAGGGGCAACTTCCACAGCCTACGTGGAAAGATAGAGGAAGGGAACATCCAGCTGGTGGGAGTTGAAGACAGGGCTCAGTACTCCTTGGGCTCAGGATGCCACCCTCTCATTCACGCTCTCCTTCTCTGTTGGCCCCTCCAAGCCAGATTAAAGAGCCAAAAGGAAATGCCCTCCTCCATTCTACTCTCCTGTCCTTCTATCCACCCAGACCTTCTTTCCCTTTGCCATCAATTTCTTGACTTACACTCCCATTGCTCCCCTCCTATCTACACTGCAATCTGGTTTCTGCCCCACTACTCTAGTGAAACTGATCTCCTTGAAGCCCCCAATGATTTCTCCGTTGACAAGTCCAGGGGACTACTTCTCAAATCTTAGCTATGAGACCACTAAGCCGAATTAGATCTTAAACAACGTCTCTGTCTTGAAAATCACTTTCCTGGCTTCTGCACCACCTTTCCTTTTCTTTTCATGAGTCTGATCACAACTAGTACTGTAGATTCCATTGAATTAAGGAATGCTTTTGCCTACATGTGTGAATGAGCTGTGAGTAAAGTACTGAAGTAGAGGACACCTAAAGTGAAACGTCTTCATGAATGTCCACGTGACTCAGCAGCAAGTTAAACTTTCATACATGTGCTAGAGAAGAAGAGTTGGGTTTTACTTTATTTACTTTTCCCTGGACTGTGCTGAATGACTATCATCTACAAGTTCAAGCTACATTTTGCTGAGGATTAATGCACTGGGAGAGCTGAGAGAAAACTGAACAATAGAGCTGTCTTTTTCTTCATCAGTTCACCTTAGTTTCCCAAACTCTAAGTCTTTCCTGAATTCTTTCTCCTTTTTATTGTAGTAAAATGAACATAACACAAACTCCACCATTTGGATCATTTTACAAGTCACTGTACCATTCAGTGGAATTTACTACTGTCACAATGTTGTGCAACTATCACCACTGCCGAGCTGCAAAACATCTTCATCAACCAAGAGGAAACCTACACCCATTTTAAGGAGTCATTCCCTATTTCCCTCTCTTCCAAACCCCTGGCAACCACTGATGTAGAATCTTTTCTGTGTGTATGGATTTGCCACTGCTGGACATTTCATATAAATGGAACCATACAGTATGTAGCCTTTCATGCCTGACTCCTTTCACTTAGTTGCATCCATCATGTAGCATGTATCAGAAATCCACTCACTGTTACGGCTGAATCCTTCATACCCTTTGAATACAAAATTAAAAATACGTTGAGAGTGAAGCTCTGTTTTAATGGCACATCTATTAGGCCAATTCATTGAAAGAGGCTGAAGATGGAGATATTGTTGTGAAATGATAATCGTTGAGAAGCCTCAGCCAATTGGATAACGAAAAGTTTGGGCAATGTTGCAAAAAATTATCTGCTTTATATTAAAAGCCTATTAAACAAGGATGCAGGAGATTGTCTTTTTCTTGCAGGTAACTTAAATGAGGCAGAAAGAAATAACTGCCCTTTAAAACACATTTTGAAAGGATTCTCTTTATTCTTAATAGACGAATGGGAGTACAGGAAGTTCACATCCAATATGGACTCCCTGTCCAAACACTGTTTATCGTTCTAGCCACCACTATCGAATTATATTTCTTGAGCGTAAGGCAGCTCAATTCCTGCATATTACTTTCTAAAATTCATCCATCAAATCCATTAATACAGTATAAACAAGAGTTGTTCATGTTTAAGTGCACTTCAAATATCAGGCATAAAGAACCCCCAGTAAGAAAAAGAATCCTATATCTCTCGCCAGAATGTGGTCAGCTCTGGGGTGCTCTGCTAGCTGAAAGACACATTCATTATTAAGAGGATAGAGGCTGTTTAAGAGGGATGAGAGCCAAAAAGTTTTAACTACATATATGTGTTAAGAACAGTGCTAGGTTATCTCATATTCTATATCAGTCAAGGCTCACCATTTTACATACGTGAAAAGCAAAGTTAAAAGTGTATTAGTAGGGCTTCCCTGTTGGCGCGGTGGTTAAGGATACACCTGCCAGTGCATGGGACACATGTTTGAGCCCTGGTCCAGGAAGATCCCACATGCCACGGAGCAACTAAGACCATGTGCCACAACTACTGAGCCTGCATGCTAGAGCCCATGAACAACGACTACTGAAGCCCACGCACCTAGAACCCATGCTCAGCAACAACAAGAAGCCACCACAATGAGAAGCCCGCGTACTGCAACAAAGGGTAGCCCCCGCTCACCGCAACTAGGGAAAGCCCGCGCACAGCAACGAAGAGCCTAGGCAGCCAAAGATAAATAAATAAATACGTCTATTTAAAAAAAAAGTGTTTTAGTAACTTACTAAAAGATACGCAATCAGTAAACGTGAGCAAGAATTCAATCCCAAATCTGTCACACTGAAGTTTAAGCTAATACTTGAGATTAATAAAAACAGCACTAAATTAAAAGTTCAGAGATATTTTTTATTTCATACTTTCACTAATGCTCTTTGGAGAGAAATCATTTCATTTATATGGGCCTTAGTTTTCACAACTATAATACTTGGAAGCTTGACTAGATGATCTGTATGTCGTCTTCCAATTCTAAAATATTCCACTAATTTGGATTCCTACAATAATTGTCCTTGCAATACATGCATGCTGCCACCAAGTAGCACTAGAGACTACTAGTTCCTTTTTTATTCTTAGTGGGGGTGCATTTTGACAGCACACTTATCCGTCAATAGTACAACCTGTTAGTATAACTGTAAGATAACAAAATAATCTGGTATTCTTTCCTGTAAAAGAGAAGCTTTACATTGTGTCTGTGAATCGTACCAGAATCACCTGTAGGTTTTTAAATATAGAGGAAATCCTGAACCCATTGAATGAGACTCTTCAGAGACAGGACTTGGGCATCTGGAATTTTGGGCTCCCATCATTTGTATATTTTATTTCATTTTATTTTTGCCTATGTACAATTATGTCACATCCTTTTGAATCTTTAAAACTTTCTTTTTGTTTTAAATTTTAGAATATTCCATAATCTTCACCTACTTTTCATAAGGTGTTATCTGTTATGTTTATTCGATCTTGTCCTTCTCCTGGTTAAGATTTCTTTCTTTCCTTTTTTTGTGTTTTTTGGGGCCCTGCCTCATGTCTTGCAGGATCTTAGTTCCCTGACCTGGGATTGGACCCCAGGGCCCCAGCAGTGAAAGCGTCATGTTCTAAATACTGGACCACCAGGGAAGTCCCAAGATTTCAGTTTTAAATGACTTCTTTCCCCACTCTAATTCATTCCTGGGATCAGTTTCATGTTTGGACATTAAAGCAACCTTGCATTGCCAGAATAAAGCTACTTTGATTCTGATATATGATTGTTTTACATACCATGCAGTTTGTGCTTCTCTTTACACATTTTGCATGCATGTTCAAAGGAGAAACTGGCCTGTGATTCTATTCTCGTAATATTCTTTATCGATATTTTGGTGGCTTTTTTAAGATTCTATACTTTATGTTTTATTTATTTATTTTTGGCTGCATTGGGTCTTCATTGCTGCATGCGAGCTTTCTCTAGTTTCGGCAAGCGGGGGTCTATTCTTTGTTGAGGTGAGTAGGCTTCTCATTGCAGCCTTCTGACCCCATGGGCTTCTGACCCCATTCGTCAGTGCTACTTCAGGTCCTCACCCCTTCCCTTCTGACCCTGGGCAGTGAAATCCTCTTTCTGCGGCTGGCGTGTGGCAGAAAGTCAATGAGGCAAGAGTAGGTTTGGAGTATCCAAGGAGCAGAAAGGATGTCAGTGTGTGGAAAACAGAGCGAGCAAATTGGAGAGGAGAACGAAACAGAGAGGAAACAGAGGCCCAGATTTCTAGGTCTGTGGAGGCACTCTGAAGACTTTGCATTTTCTGTGAAGAAGCCACTGAAGAAATTTGAGTGACATGATCTGACTTATGTTTTAACAAGATCTCTCTGGATGCCACGCTGATTAGAGACTGTAGGAGAGCAAGGACAAGCCCCAGAAGACCAACAGTTGATTCAAAGAAATGACTACTCAAACATGGTCCCCCTCCTCAGTGAAGACGCAGAGCAGGAATTGGCAAATAATGGCCACGAATCAAATCAGGCTCTCAGCCTGGATGTGGGGGACTGTGAGCTAATAATGGTTCTCACGTTTAGAAAGCTTGTTGAAGAGGAAAGAGGAGGAGAAGCTACAGAAACTGTATATGGCCCACAAAGCCTAAGATATTTAAAATCCAGAAAATGCTTTCCAACACCTGACGTAAAGCATGTGGCTGGTAGGAGGTCCTCAACCAAATTTGGAAGAGGAATACATGAGTCAGTTAGTTCCTGAAAACAATGTAAAGTGATAGGTGTCAAGAAACATTTATCCCTTCAACCTTAACCTTCACAAATGATGCCAGTTCCATTGAGCTATTGAAAAATACATTCTGGCTTTCAGAAAACTAACCCAGAGGACATTTTCTCACATAGGCAAGGTCATAAACAACTGTCAAGTGAAGTTGAAATAGCAACTAATCAAATAATAACAAAAAACATTTTTACAGATTTTTAAATCTTACAAAGCATTTTCATGTTCATTATCTAATTTAATCCTCAAATCAACGTCATGAGATAGTTACTATTTCCCCATTAGAAATGACCACATAGGAAATCCTTAGTGATTGCTCAAGAAAAGCTGAAATCTTGAGTGTTACATCTATTAAGGCCAAGGTTGGCTGTTTTCCCATGGGAACACTGGATGCTAAAATCCACAGGGATTTTCAGCTCAAGATGGCAGACTAGGAAATATATTTACTTTCTGTTCCTCCTGAAACCATATCTAAATAAAACTGTAGAAATACCAAAATTAATCAACCAATAAAAGCCAAGAAATCTGTAAGTCATCAACCTCAGAGGGATTTCAACACATTTCGAGAAGGCAAACAATGAAATGGAGGAGCCATGAATAAAATAATGAAGAAAAAAAGGCTGAGCCTAAGTAAGGTCTGCACAAAGTCACTCAGCTTTTGCTGAGCTCTGGTTATAGTCAAGGGCAGAGGAAAGAAGAGGGGCTGAAAACAAGGAGACAAACGTCATTTTAGGAAAAACACTTCATTTAATGAGCTCCAGGGAACACTCAGCCTGCTGCCATACTAACTCATGAATTACAATGGATTGTTGGTAAGCAAGACAAGAAAACAGGGAAGAAACAAAAGAAACAAAAATCAAGACACTGTTTCTAACTGAACTCTTCTCAAATGAGATCGAGGAATTATGGTTCAATGCCACAGCTGTAAATCATTTCTGCTCTTGGAGAGGTTACAAAGGGCTTATAATATTTCCCTTTTTGTCAGACAGAATTTAGGTCTGAGCAAAAGCTTTTGTGTCCTCCAACCCCAAAATTTATTGGGGATGGAAGCCCAGATTTGCTGGGACATACCATAAAAAGAATCTCATGAGCAGAGGGTCAAACTGATTTTGCAATATATGAATTATGCCCAGTGTGAGTTTCAACAGGTTTATATATATATATATATATATATATATATATATATATATATATACACATATATATATATATACATTTTTACTGATCTATATGATTTTGGGTTCTGAAACTTCTACATGTCTCATGCGTGATACATAACAATGTCAGCCCCAGGAGGGAGAAAACACTCCAATGAAGCAAGCCAAAGAAACAAGTTTTAAGCAAGGTCAAGTGATGTGTGGACCAGGATTGTTCAATTCCTACCTGTCATGTTGAAGCTTCCAGCTCCTGAATAACAACACATGCTTCCCTTGTCCTAGACAGCCAAGAGTACGTCTCCTCTCTTGGGCATAAGAATCCCTAGAGTTACATATGTGTAGTAAAGAGTGGACCCAGCTGTCATACTCACAATGACCAAATTGTGTTGATCGTACTTTATACCAATACATCGCTCCACGCTGAAGTTGCAGTAAACGATATATTTGCTTTCTAGAGATGAATGAGACGCCTTACTGGATATACTCCAGGAAGGCCAGAGAAGCTGGCTTCTAATCCATACGGAACAATTCACTGGTGAATTTCTTTCAGGATAGCCCATGATTTATCTAGAATATCATCTTTACATATTTGGATCCTTCCAACTAGACAAAGGGAAAATACGGGCTTCAAGCCTCAGTTAGAAATATGGAATGGCGCCATGCTGACAACTGGTGGTCCCTGACCTGTATCTTCTGAGATTAGAACACAGTGTGGTGGATGACTAATTCAGGCGTTGAACAAAAGAAGACCTCCTACAGGGCAGTGTAGCTGTTTGTTACAGGTATGGCACTTAGGGCTAAGTACCATAAGGACTACAAGAAAAAAAGAAAAACAAGTAACACATGAAGCATATACGATAAGGAGGCACCACAGTCCAGAGCACAAGCTCTGGAACCACACAGGCTTGGATCGAATCCCGGCTAAGCCACTACCATCTATATACCCTGAAGGACAGGCCAAGGTTTAAATGTTCTCTTACCAAATTTCAAAAAAGAAGTGAAGAAAGAACCTATCTGCCAGGAAGGGACATCATGGTCTGGCAGCATCCAGGCAGATCAGGGCTCTGCATCTCCTGCTCAGAAACCTTGGCCACCTGGCTCATGGTGATGCTGGCAGCTGAGCAGCCCTGGAGAAGGCGATCCTGTCTCCAGGTCTCGCAGAGGAGCTGGGGAGGTCTCCGGACGAGGTGGCCCACACCCTGGTAAGCTCTGGCTGCCTCCTGCCCTCAGGTCTGAGCAGGCTCTGGCCTCTGGGCCCCGTGGTGGGGAAGGCCTGGCCGATACATACGCAGGGCTGAGGGGCCTGCAGAGCCAGTCCCCAGGCAGGGTGAGCTCTGGAGGAGGCTTCCACAGTCCCCAACAGTCTCCGCATGGTGGCCCAGCTGGTGCCAAACACCTGCCACCCACAGCCAGACGTCCCAGCCACTAGAAAGTCCAGAAGGGGCCCTGCTCTTTGCCTTTGGGCCAGGGTTAAGCCACCAGCTGGGCTTGCATGTGACCCCTGCCTCACCCCCTGACCCGCCCGCTCTTTCTCTGTGACACTTACAACGGATATGTCATAAAGCCAGGCAGAGCCAGTGCTATAAATTCAGAGGAGTTAGAATCTAGGAAGAGCCTCTCCCACTTTCACTCTCTGCTCTCAGATCAGGCAGGCAGTACCTCTAATATGGAAGCTATGGACACCACACCTCCTTCACACGCTGTCCTCTTCCATTCTGCTCCTGTTTTCCCCAGCACCCCATTCACTGCTTTGGCGGGCATCGGTGCTTCAGCAGGAAGCACGTCAGACCCCGAACCTATGGACACCACACCTCCTTCACACGCTGTCATCTTCCATTCTGCTCCTGTTTTCCCCAGCACCCCATTTACGGCCCTGGCGGGCATCGGTGCTTCAGCAGGAAGCACGTCAGACCCCGAACCTATGGACACCACACCTCCTTCACACGCTGTCATCTTCCATTCTGCTCCTGTTTTCCCCAGCACCCCATTTACGGCCCTGGCGGGCATCGGTGCTTCAGCAGGAAGCACGTCAGACCCCGAACCTATGGACACCACACCTCCTTCACACGCTGTCATCTTCTATTCTGCTCCTGTTTTCTCCAGCAACCCATTTACGCCTTTGGTGGGCATCAGTGCCTCAGTAGTCAACACCTCAGACCCCGAACCTATGGACACCACACCTCCTTCCCACGCTGTCATCTTCCATCCTGCTCCTCTTTACCCCAGCACCCCATTTACGGCTTAGGCCGGCACTGGTGCTTCAGCAGGCAGCACCTCTAACACCAAAGCTATGGACACCACACCTCCTTCCCAGGCTGTCATTTTCCAGTCTGCCCTGTCTCCAATAGAACCACTACCCATTTCACACCGCTGTTCCAAGTTCTGGGAACACACCACCCAGTGATAGCAATGCCTCAGCCCATGCCTCGACTCATTTACCTGCAACGTGAGCCAACAGACAGACCAACACTTCAAAGTTATGACAGAAAGTTGAGTAAGTTATACGCTTGGAACTTCATTTATTATTATTAACAAGCACAACTGTAGTGCTTAGACTATAACAAGTACTATTCTAAGGGCTTACCAAATATTAACTCACTTATTCCTCATAATGGCAACCCTAGAGGTAGGGAATATTCATAATGTTCACTTTTCTGGGGGAAACTGAGGCCCAGAGACGTTGAATAGCTTGCCTAATGCCACACAGTAAGTAGGTGGCAAAACCCGGGATTAAAACCAGACCGTCTAGACTTTCATCACTTTGCTGTGTCACCGTACTGTAAGTTGTGGTTAGGGAAGGAACTAAATTGACAAGACTCTGAACTAAAAGGAGAAGGGAGAAATGAGAAAATGAGTGATCCTAGAAACTAGAGTAGATTTAGGCTCAGGAATTTCTGGTGATGAGACCCGGAAGAACAAGAACTTGGTTGGAATATTAACTTGGGGTAGTATCTGAATCCACTGAGAAATGGTCTTGTTTTCTGTAAGATTTAGAAAGGTCAGTTGGATGAAGATTAATGAAGACAAAAGTAGAAAGGAAAAGAAAAAGGTGCCTTAAGTGAGACATAACCGCTTCCCTCTACGTACCCACAAGTGGGGTCCTGTGGGAAAGGATGGAGCTCTCTCTACCGGGTTGGTCACCAGGCTGAACAAGGAGAAACATGGCAACCATTGTACTGGTTTTGATGATCTCTCAAAACCAAGGCTTCAGTTTCCAAGAACGACCTACGGTAGCATAACTAGTGTGTGTCACACATGCCACTAAGTGTGTTTCCAGTCACACATTTTAATTGGAGAACTACTTCCTATGAGGTAGGCATCAGTTCCCTATAGCTGCTGTAACAAATGACTACAAATGTGCTTGCTTCTAACAAAACCCACTTATTTTCTTATGGTTCTGGAAGACAGAGGTCCAAAACCAGTTTCCCTGGGCTGAAACCAGAAGTCGACAGGGCCATCCATCCTCCTTCTAGAGGCTCTAAGCGAGAATCTGTTTCCTCGCCAGCATTCCTTCACTTCTGGCCACATCAATGCAACCCCAACTTCGTCATCACATTCTCTTTGGAGTACAAATTCCCTCTGCCTCTCTCTTACGAGAACACCAGTGGTTATATTTGGGCCCATCCAGGTAGTCCAGGAGAATCTTCCCATCTGAGAACCATTACTTTCATCCCACTGGCAAAGTGCCTTCTGCCATTTAAGGTGACATTCACAGGTTCTGGAGAGTAGAATGTGGACATTTGGGGGCAATGGTATTATTCAGTCTACTACAAGGTAGATACTATTATCTTTCTCAGATGTAGGAAATGACGTTTAGGGAAGTAGTTTGTCTCAGGTCTACAATTTCCAGAGTAGAGACTTAAATTCTGCCACTGACACTTTAGGACACACCCTAAACAACTTTAATCTGTGTCCTTAACTACTGCATAATCCTTGGTTAAGAGTCACACTTAGGTATCAAGACCCAATTGAATACAACACAAGTACTGTCTCCTCTTTCACTATGTTTGCCTGGTGTACTGATGAATCTTGCCCAGAGCAGAAGAGTTCAGAAAACTGTCATGCAGGTTTACGAAGAGAAAGCATTTACTGTTTGACGTGCCCGGAGTAACGGAAGGCTTTTTCAAATAAAATATGCCACCAAACAGTCAAGTGTCACAACAGAGGTAACCCCGTGGGAGTCACGAGGAGACTAAAATTATCTCCAATTGTGCAGGAGAGAAAAGTTTCACTGAAGGCAGGTGTAGTTCAGCCAAGCCCTACAGCACAGAAGTAGGAATGTGGGTATGTACGAATGGGAAACACTTTAATGCAGAATGGATGAGAAATATGCATTCGACCTATTCTAAAACAACTGGCTTATTAACTCAGTAAATCGATTTAGTCAGTCAAACTAGCTTTAGCTGATTACTTATCCAGGGAATAGCTGTTTAGAGTAATTTTTGTCATAGAACAGTAAATAAAATGGTTGATCTATAGCTTTAGGCTTGCTAAGTGAAATAGATTGCTCTAGATGATTTTCAAGTGACTTACTTGGTAGTACTCACGAAATTGGGGGTTAACAATTGCTTACGAAAACAAAGAGAATTGATTTTAAATAAAGTAGTTACTGTGTAAACTATCTGTTCAGTAGCTCATGTTAAACGGATGTTTATAATCCCCATTGGACAACCAATTACTTTTTTGCAAATGGCAATGTGAATTGCTCTCGCATAAACTATAGCAATGACCACCTATCTAATTTGTTGTCCAAACCAGAAATCTTCTAACAATACTGGTGTCCTAATAAAAATAAGCACGAAGGGAACACACACTGGGTGTCTCCCGTGTGCCTGTGCATGCATCTATATCTCACTGAAGCCCCATAACAGCCCCCAAGAGAGGGACTCTGAGTGTCCCCATGCTGCTTGTGGAGAAACAGGCACAGGAAGGTTCAATAGTCTATCTACCTAATATCACACAGAGGGTGGGAGAGCCCGTTTTTAAACCACCTGCCTCCAATTCCAGGTGCCTGGAGCCAGACTCAGCCTACAGCTCTCTTCTGCTCGCCTGGAGGTGAAACAAGGTGTCATGATTAGTCAAATCCAGGTCTTCACTCATCAAGGTAGCTTGAACACCTGCACGTCCTCCAAGTAGCAGGTAGCATAAGCAATAAGATGTTTGCCCCGTGATCGTCCAGGAACTTGGAATCAGCTGTGCCTGGTTAGGCTGAACTGGTTTAGAGTGGAGAGGACCACTGATCTTCGACCTGGGCAAGTGCCTTTTGACCTCCTGCCATCAGAGGGCCGAAAACTCCAGCCTGAGAATGTGCTGAGGCCTGTAGCCTAGTTACGCCAGCTCAGAACAATGACGAGCACACGTTTTTCCAATCACCTTTCCTCATGCTCCCCATGCCTCATACTGCCCTGCTTCTTTACTCTTTATCCCACAGATACCCAAAGCCCCTTGCCTTTGGGGAGGCGGATTTGAGACCTATTGTCACGTCACGTCCTCGCTTGGCTGCCCTGAGAATAAACCTCCTCTTTGCTGCAAACCTCAGCATTTCAGTGTTTTGGCTTGCTGCGCCTCAGACAGAATGGTTGGGAGCAGTGGCACAGGTCCCTTGCCTGTGAGGGAAGCTGGTTCCTAGTAGTCACGTTGCGGATGTTTTCTCCTCTCGGGTGGGGGTGCGGCAGACATCCTGCTCTTCCGGAAAGGGAGAAACGCAGGTGCCAAACCCTTGCCCTCAGCGTCACCGTCACCTAGAAGCTTGTTAGAAGCACAGAATCCAGGCCCCACCCAGAACTACTGAATACCAGCCTGCATTTAACAAGATCCACAAGAGAGGCATACCCATATTAAAGTTGGAGAGGCACCAAGCTGTCATCGTCTTCTCCGCAGCTAATGAAAACGAAGCAAAGATTCATCCCGAGCCGACTCTGCCTCAGTCATCTGGATATCACATGAGCTCATTTAATCCTCCCCAGAACCTGCAAATGAGACTGAGGGTCAGAGTGGTCTAGCACCCAAGGTTCCATAAAAGAGCATGACCAAGGCTCACTGGAGCCCAGACTTCCAAAAAACAAGGCCCCTGAGCACAGCATGGCACCACCGCAGCCCAAACCGTGGGCCTCGAGGGTAGGCCAGACTCCCCACGCACAGTTCACACCATTCGACAGATGCTCACAGCAGACCACAAGGCAATATGAGAAGTAACTTCTGATTGTGGAATCTCTGAATTTTGAAATTTAAAGAAAAAAATCTGTTTTCGGGGGATGGTTAAAACAGTTCTACCAAGGAGTAAAGAGAGGGCATCTCAAGGCCCCTTCTGGACTAAGAATTTAATGCCTACTTATTGAGAAATGCTCCGTGCATTTGCTCAGCCCTACGTCAAGATGAAGTTCTCTGTGCCCTAGAAGCTTAGGTTCTAAAAAGGCCACAGAAATGGGTGAGACCTAAAAAATGCCAGAACAATGCAATGGCCTTAATCAGACTGTCTTTGCTTTGCCTTGCTTACAAGTCACTGACTTTAAACTGAATATGGTGTCACGTCTTTATGTTTCTTGAAGCTTTTTTTTTTTCTTCAAAAGATCATATAAAGATTTTCTTCCATGGTAAGACTTTTATATTGTATTTTTCTTAAACTGGACTGTGGTACATTTACCCTCCATCAGATGATTGCTTATAACTCACCTTGCTTTATTAAGAATACCGCTAGAGGCTTCTATGTCCCTACTAAAAAAAAATACATTTTCAGGCCCATTCAAACCAATGAAAATCCAAGATTTCAGAGCACAAGATAATGAAAATTCTCTCTATCCGTGTCTTTTACTGCTTTTAATCTGTTAACAGTCCCTAAGTGTCTCAGATGAAAGGTACTGTCGCGGGAATTGACATCATTAACAGCATTCCATACAGGTAAGTCTTGATTGTTCCAATTTCTCAAAAAGTTGGACACATTTACTGACTCTATGACATCTCTAGGGTGTGTGGAAGAAATAAAAAAGAGGCCTGTACGATGTATTTCTCAAAATATACACACAAATAGTTTGCACATACAAACAGGGAAACCTTATAAATAATGTATGGGGAGCAAAGTATCGTCGGTAACGGAACTACTCATTTCGAAAGACAACACTGTCACCAAGTGTCCCCTCACCAATACTGACTGGGAATTTTTAGGGGCCACCAAACCAGAGATGGAGATTTTTAGGCACATTCTTGCCAGAAAAGAGAGCCTAGGGCATAAACCACTCAACTTGTTGGCACGAATGCCAGGGCAACCCAAGCAAGTGGATATACAAGCCTACGTAACGCTTGGAAGTAGGACGTTTTGGGGGACTACACCTGGACTGGTACTGGCCTCCCTCCCCAAAGGGACAAGGAGAGCAGAAACCTGGATGGAGTCAAGAGAGAGAAAAAAGAAAGGCAAGGCTGGGTATGGAGCAACGTGTGGATCCAGGAACATGTGTCTCAGAACTGCCGGGGCTCTGCAGACCAGCTGCATCCCCATTCTCCTTGACCCTCATTGGTATGATGAACTCAGGGTGGGCGCATCCCGGCTGCCAAGTCACTTCCACCTGTCCATGGAGTTGACAGTTACTTGCTCACAGTGAACCAACCTCTCTGGACCTAACAGCTACTGCAGGAGGCGGTAGTGGAGAACAAGGTGACGACAACGACCAGATGCGAAAGAGGAAGACACGTCCAGTGGACCGACTGGGTGGACTGATGGTGTGGGGTTAAGTCTGCAGAGCTAAAGGGCCCAGAGGTAGAAAAGGGAAGGGGAACCATGCGGATATGGTCAAGCCCCATCGTATGGATAGTTCATCCATATGTTGTATGCAAATTCCATTCAATTTGCTCTGAGTGAACAAGAGAGAACAAAATTATCCTTTAAACCATGTCAGTGACTTTATTTACCATCTCATTTGATGAGCTCACAGCCCAGGGTCAGAGGGAAATGGGAGCTGTGAGTCTGCCATCTCTCAGGAAGTCTCAGGCCTCAGAGGCCCCTCAGAGCCAAACTACCTCACCTTTTGCACTTTTCAAGCAACCTTATTCCTAAGCGCGAGTCACCCTCTTCATCAGGTTCTCCAAGAAACAGCAATCTCTCCCAATGAGAGAGGAAAAATGGGCTACTTTGGCTTGCTGAGGCACAATAGGTAGTTCTCCAAAATGGTACCTGCCTGGGGCATTTTTCAAGAAAATTAAGCATCAGTGGTGATTTGTTTGTCTTCACATAACGTATGACCCAGATGTGCTGAGAAATAAGAAAAGGACGAACGAATCAAGGGCGGCTGATCCAAGGAGGCAAGGGGCAACTTCCACAGCCTACGTGGAAAGCTAGAGGGAGGGACCATCCAGCTGGTGGGAGCTGAAGACAGGGGCCAGTCCTCCTTGGGCTCGGGATGCCACCCCCTCTTCCTACATCTTCACGCTCTCCTTCTCTTTTGGCCCCTCCCAGCCATATTAAAGAGCCACAAGGAAATGCTCTCCTCCATTCCATTCTCCTGTCCTCCTATCCACCCCTCCCTTCTTTCCCTTTGCCATCAATTTCTTGACTCGCCCCCCATTTCTCCCCTCCCATCTACACTGCAATCCGGTTTCTGCCCCACTACTCTCGTGAAACTGATCTCCTTGAAGCCCCCAATGATTTCTCCGTTGACAAGTCCAGGGGACTACTTCTCAATCCTTATCTTTGTGATCGCCAAGCCGAGTTAGATCTTAAACAACGTCTCTGTCTTGAAAATCTCTTCCCTTGGCTTCCGCGCCACCTTTCCTTTTCTTTTCATGAGACTGATCACAACCAGTGCTGCAGATTCCATCGAATTAAGGAATGCTGTTGCCTACATGTGTGAATGCGCTGTGAGTAAAGTACTGAAGTAGAGGACACCTAAAGTGAAACGTCTTCATGAATGTCCACGTGGCTGAGCAGCAAGTTAACCTTTCATACATGTGCTAAAGAAGAAGAGTTGGGTTTTACTTTATTTACTTTTCCCTGGACTGTGCTGAATGACTATCATCTACAAGTTCAGCCTACTTTTTGCTGAGGATTAATGCACTGGGAGAGCTGAGAGAAAACTGAACAATAGAGCTGACTTTTTCTTGACCAGTTCACCTTAGTTTCCCAAACTCTAAGTCTTTCCCGAATTCTTTCTCCTTTTTATTGTAGTAAAATGAACATAACACAAAATTCACCATTTGGATCATTTTACAAGTCACTGTACCATTCAGTGGAATTTACTACTGTCACAATGTTGTGCAACTATCACCACTGCCGAGCTGCAAAACATCTTCATCAACCAAGAGGAAACCTACACCCATTTTAAGGAGTCATTCCCTATTTCCCTCTCCTCCAAACCCCTGGCAACCACTGATGTAGAATCTTTTCTGTGTGTATGGATTTGCCACTGCTGGACATTTCATATAAATGGAACCATACAGTATGTAGCCTTTCATGCCTGACTCCTTTCACTTAGTTGCATCCATCATGTAGCATGTATCAGAAATCCACTCACTGTTACGGCTGAATCCTTCATACCCTTTGAATACAAAATTAAAAATACGTTGAGAGTGAAGCTCTGTTTTAATGGCACATCTATTAGGCCAATTCATTGAAAGAGGCTGAAGATGGAGATATTGTTGTGAAATGATAATCGTTGAGAAGCCTCAGCCAATTCGATAATGAAAAGTTTGGGAAATGTTGCAAAAAATTATCTGCTTTATATTAAAAGCCTATTAAACAAGGATGCAGGAGATTGTCTTTTTCTTGCAGGTAACTTAAATGAGGCAGAAAGAAATAACTGCCCTTTAAAACACATTTTGAAAGGATTCTCTTTATTCTTAATAGACGAATGGGAGTACAGGAAGTTCACATCCAATATGGACTCCCTGTCCAAACACTGTTTATCGTTCTAGCCACCACTATCGAATTATATTTCTTGAGGGTAAGGCAGCTCAATTCCTGCATATTACTTTCTAAAATTCATCCATCAAATCCATTAATACAGTATAAACAAGAGTTGTTCATGTTTAAGTGCACTTCAAATATCAGGTATAAAGAACCCCCAGTAAGAAAAAGAATCCTATATCTCTCGCCAGAATGTGGTCAGCTCTGGGGTGCTCTGCTAGCTGAAAGACACATTCATTATTAAGAGGATAGAGGCTGTTTAAGAGGGATGAGAGCCAAAAAGTTTTAACTACATATATGTGTTAAGAACAGTGCTAGGTTATCTCATATTCTATATCAGTCAAGGCTCACCATTTTACATACGTGAAAAGCAAAGTTAAAAGTGTATTAGTAGGGCTTCCCTGTTGGCGCAGTGGTTAAGGATCCACCTGCCAGTGCACGGGACACACGTTTGAGCCCTGGTCCGGGAAGATCCCACATGCCGCGGAGCAACTAAGACCATGTGCCACAACTACTGAGCTGCGTGCTAGAGCCCGTGAACCACAACTACTGAAGCCCACGCACCTAGACCCCGTGCTCAGCAACAACGAGAAGCCACCACAATGAGAAGCCCGCGTACTGCAACAAAGAGTAGCCCCCGCTCACCGCAACTAGGGAAAGCCCGTGCACAGCAACGAAGAGCCTAGGCAGCCAAAGATAAATAATTAAATACGTCTATTTAAAAAAAAAGTGTTTTAGTAACTTACTAAAAGATACGCAATCAGTAAACGTGAGCAAGAATTCAATCCCAAATCTGTCACACTGAAGTTTAAGCTAATACTTGAGATTAATAAAAACAGCACTAAATTAAAAGTTCAGAGATATTTTTTATTTCATACTTTCACTAATGCTCTTTGGAGAGAAATCATTTCATTTATATGGGCCTTAGTTTTCACAACTATAATAGTTGGAAGCTTGACTAGATGATCTGTATGTCGTCTTCCAATTCTAAAATGTTCCACTAATTTGGATTCCTACAATAATTGCCCTTGCAATACATGCATGCTGCCACCAAGTAGCAGTAGAGACTACTAGTTCCTTTTTTATCCCTAGTGGGGGTGCATTTTGACAGCACACTTATCCGTCAATAGTACAACCTGTTAGTATAACTATAAGATAACAAAATAATCTGGTATTCTTTCCTGTAAAAGAGAAGCTTTACATTGTATCTGTGAATCGTACCAGAGTCACCTGTAGGTTTTTAAATAAGGAGGAAATCCTGAACCCATTGAATGAGAATCTTCAGAGACAGGACTTGGGCATCTGGAATTTTGGGCTCCCATCACTTGTATATTTTATTTCATTTTATTTTTGCCTATGTACAATATTTGTCACATCCTTTTGAATCTTTAAAAGTTTCTTTTTGTTTTAAATTTTAGAATATTCCATAATCTTCACCTACTTTTCATAAGGTGTTACCTGTTGTGTTTATTCGATCTTGTGCTTCTCCTGGTTAAGACTTCTTTCTTTCCTTTTTTTTTTTTCGGGGCCCTGCCTCATGTCTTGCAGGATCTTAGTTCCCTGACCTGGGATTGGACCCCAGGGCCCCAGCAGTGAAAGCGCCATGTTCTAAACACTGGACCACCAGGGAAGTCCCAAGATTGCAGTTTTAAATGACTTTTCTCCCACTCTAATTCATTCCTGGGATCAGTTTCACATTTGGACATTAAAGCAACCTTGCATTGCCAGAATAAAGCTACTTTGATTCTGATATATGATTGTTTTACATACCATGGATATAGTTTGTGCTTCTCTTTACAGATTTTGCATGCATGTTCAAAGGAGAAACTGGCCTGTGATTCTATTCTTGTAATATTCTTTATAGATTTTTTTTAAGATTCTATACTTTATGTTTTATTTATTTATTTTTGGCTGCATTGGGTCTTCATTGCTGCATGCGAGCTTTCTCTAGTTTCGGCGAGCGGGGGTCTATCCTCTGTTGCGGTGAGTGGGCTTCTCATTGCAGCCTTCTGACCCCATGGGCTTCTGACCCCATTCGTCGGTGCTACTTCAGTTCCTTACCCCTTCCCTTCTGACCCTGGGCGGTGAAATCCTCTTTCTGCGGCTGGCCTGCGGCAGAAAGTCAATGAGGCAAGAGTAGGCTTGGAGTATCCAAGGAGCAGAAAGGATGTCAGCGTGTGGAAAACAGAGCGAGCAAATTGGAGAGGAGAAGGAAACAGTCAGAGAGGAAACAGACACCCAGATTTCTAGGTCTGTGGAGGCACTCTGAGGGCTTTGCATTTTCTGTGAAGAAGGCATTGAAGAAATTTGCGTGACATGATCTGACTTATGTTTTAACAAGATCTCTCTGGATGCCACGCTGATTAGAGACTGTAGGAGAGCAAGGACAAGCCCCAGAAGACCAACAGTTGATTCAAAGAACTGATTACTCGAACATGGCCCCCTCCTCAGTGAAGACGCAGAGCAGGAATTGGCAAATAATGGCCACGAATCAAATCAGGCTCTCAGCCTGGATGTGGGGGACTGTGAGCTAATAATGGTTCTCACGTTTAGAAAGCTTGTTGAAGAGGAAAGAGGAGGAGAAGCTACAGAAACTGTATATGGCCCACAAAGCCTAAGATATTTAAAATCCAGAAAATGCTTTCCAACACCTGACGTAAAGCATGTGGCTGGTAGGAGGTCCTCAACCAAATTTGGAAGAGGAATACATGAGTCAGTTAGTTCCTGAAAACAATGTAAAGTGATAGGTGTCAAGAAACATTTACCCCTTCACCCTTAACCTTCACAAATGATGCCAGTTCCATTGAGCTGTTGAAAAATACATTCTGGCTTTCAAAAAAATAACCCAGAGGGCATTTTCTCACATAGGCAAGGTCATAAACAACTGTCAAGTGAAGTTGAAATAGCAACAAATCAAATAATAACAAAAAACATTTTTACAGATTTTTAAATCTTACAAAGCATTTTCATGTTCATTATCTAATTTAATCCTCAAATCAACGTCATGAGATAGTTATAATTTCCCCATTAGAACTGACCACATAGGAAATCCTTAGTGATTGCTCAAGAAAAGCTGAAATCTTGAGTGTTACATCTATTAATGCCATGGTTGGGTGTTTTCCCATGGGAACATTGGATGCTAAAATCCACAGGGATTTTCAGCTCAAGATGGCAGACTAGGAAATATATTTACTTTCTGTTCCTCCTGAAACCATATCTAAATAAAACTGTAGAAATACCAAAATTAATCAACCAATAAAAGCCAAGATATTTTGGAAGTCATCAACCACAGAAAGATTTCAACACATTTCGAGAAGGCAAACAATGAAATGGAGGAGCCATGAATAAAATAATGAAGAAAAAAAGGCTGAGCCTAAGTAAGGTCTGCACAAAGTCACTCAGCTTTTGCTGAGCTCTGGTTATAGTCAAGGGCAGAGGAAAGAAGAGGGGCTGAAAACAAGGAGACAAACGTCATTTTAGGAAAAGCACTTCATTTAATGAGCTCCAGGGAACACTCAGCCTGCTGCCATACTAACTCATGAATTACAATGGATTGTTGGTAAGCAAGACAAGAAAACAGGGAAGAAACAAAAGAAACAAAAATCAAGACACTGTTTCTAACTGAACTCTTCTCAAATGAGATCGAGGAATTATGGTTCAATGCCACAGCTGTAAATCATTTCTGCTCTTGGAGAGGTTACAAAGGGCTTATAATATTTCCCTTTTTTTCAGACAGAATTTAGGTCTGAGCAAAAGCTTTTGTGTCCTCCAACCCCAAAATTTATTGGGGATGGAAGCCCAGATTTGCTGGGACATACCATAAAAAGAATCTCATGAGCAGAGGGTCAAACTGATTTTGCAATATATGAATTATGCCCAGTGTGAGTTTCAATAGGTTTTTATATATATATATATACATTTCCACTGATCTATATGATTTTGGGTTCTGAAACTTCTACATGTCTCATGTGTGATACATAACAGACAATGTCAGCCCCAGGAGGGAGAAAACACTCCAATGAAGCAAGCCAAAGAAACAAGTTTTAAGCAAGGTCAAGTGATGTGTGGACCAGGATTGTTCAATTCCTACCTGTCATGTTGAAGCTTCCAGCTCCTGAATAACAACACATGCTTCCCTTGTCCTAGACAGCCAAGAGTACGTCTCCTCTCTTGGGCATAAGAATCCCTAGAGTTACATATGTGTAGTAAAGAGTGGACCCAGCTGTCATACTCACAATGACCAAATTGCGCTGATCGTACTTTATACCAATACATCGCTCCACGCTGAAGTTGCAATAAATGATATATTTGCTTTCTAGACATGAATGAGACGCCTTACTGGATATACTCCAGGAAGGCCAGAGAAGCTGGCTTCTAATCCATACGGAACAATTCACTGGTGAATTTCTTTCAGGATAGCCCATGATTTATCTAGAATATCATCTTTACATATCTGGATCCTTCAAACTAGACAAAGGGAAAATACGGGCTTCAAGCCTCAATTAGAAATATGGAATGGTGCCATGCTGACAACTGGTGGTCCCTGACCTGTACCTTCTGAGATTAGAACACAGTGTGGTGGATGACCAATTCAGGCGTTGAACAAAAGAAGACCTCCTACAGGGCAGTGTAGCTGTTTGTTACAGGTATGGCACTTAGGGCTAAGTACCATAAGGACTACAAGAAAAAAAAAAATAAGTAACACATGAAGCATATACGATAAGGAGGCACCACAGTCCAGAGCACAAGCTCTGGAACCACACAGTCTTGGATCGAATCCCGGCTAAGCCACTACCATCTATATACCCCGAAGGACAGGGCAAGGTTTAAATGTTCTTTTACCAAATTGCAAAAAAGAAGTGAAGAAAGAACCTATCTGCCAGGAAGGGACATCGTGGGGTGCAGCATCCAGTTGGATCAGGACTCTGAATCTCCTGCTCAGAAACCTTGGCCACCTGGCTCATGGTGATGCTGGCAGCTGAGCAGCCCTGGAGAAGGCGATCCTGTCTCCAGGTCTCGCAGAGGAGCTGGGGAGCTCTCCGGACGAGGTGGCCCACACCCTGGTAAGCTCTGGCTGCCTCCTGCCCTCAGGTCTGAGCAGGCTCTGGCCTCTGGGCCCCGTGGTGGGGAAGGCCTGGCCGATACATACGCAGGGCTGAGGGGCCTGCAGAGCCAGTCCCCAGGCAGGGTGAGCTCTGGAGGAGGCTTCCACAGTCTCCAACAGTCTCCAACAGTCTCCGCATGGCGGCCCAGCTGGTGCCAAACACCTGCCACCCACAGCCAGACGTCCCAGCCACTAGAAAGTCCAGAAGGGGCCCCGCCCTTTGCCTTTGGGCTGGGGTTAAGCCACCAGCTGGGCTTGCATGTGACCCCTGCCTCACCCCCTGACCCGCCCGCTCTTTCTCTGTGACACTTACAACGGATATGTCATAAAGCCAGGCAGAGCCAGTGCTATAAATTCAGAGGAGTTAGAATCTAGGAAGAGCCTCTCCCACTTTCACTCTCTGCTCTCAGATCAGGCAGGCAGTACCTCTAATATGGAAGCTATGGACACCACACCTCCTTCACACGCTGTCCTCTTCCATTCTGCTCCTGTTTTCCCCAGCACCCCATTCACTGCTTTGGCGGGCATCGGTGCTTCAGCAGGAAGCACGTCAGACCCCGAACCTATGGACACCACACCTCCTTCACACGCTGTCATCTTCCATTCTGCTCCTGTTTTCCCCAGCACCCCATTCACGGCTTTGGCGGGCATCGGTGCTTCAGCAGGAAGCACGTCAGACCCCGAACCTATGGACACCACACCTCCTTCACACGCTGTCATCTTCCATTCTGCTCCTGTTTTCCCCAGCACCCCATTTACGGCTTTGGCGGGTATCGGTGCTTCAGCAGGAAGCACGTCAGACCCCGAACCTATGGACACCACACCTCCTTCACACGCTGTCATCTTCCATTTGCTCCTGTTTTCCCCAACTCCAGCCTGAGAATGTGCCGAGGCCTGTAGCCTAGTTACGCCAGCTCAGAACAATGATGAGCACACGTTTTTCCAATCACCTTTCCTCACGCTCCCCATGCCTCATACTGCCCTGCTTCTTTACTCTTTATCCCACAGATACCCAAAGCCCCTTGCCTTTGGGGAGGCGGATTTGAGACCTATTGTCACGTCACGTCCTCGCTTGGCTGCCCTGAGAATAAACCTCCTCTTTGCTGCAAACCTCAGCATTTCAGTGTTTTGGCTTGCTGCGCCTCAGACAGAATGGTTGGGAGCAGTGGCACAGGTCCCTTGCCTGTGAGGGAAGCTGGTTCCTAGTAGTCACGTTGCGGATGTTTTCTCCTCTCGGGTGGGGGTGCGGCAGACATCCTGCTCTTCCGGAAAGGGAGGAACGCAGGTGCCAAACCCTTGCCCTCAGCGTCACTGTCACCTAGGAGCTTGTTAGAAGCACAGAATCCAGGCCCCACCCAGAACTACTGAATACCAGCCTGCATTTAACAAGATCCACAAGAGAGGCATACCCATATTAAAGTTGGAGAGGCACCAAGCTGTCATCGTCTTCTCCGCAGCTAATGAAAACGAAGCAAAGATTCATCCCGAGCTGACTCTGCCTCAGTCATCTGGATATCACATGAGCTCATTTAATCCTCCCCAGAACCTGCAAATGAGACTGAGGGTCAGAGTGGTCTAGCACCCAAGGTTCCATAAAAGAGCATGACCAAGGCTCACTGGAGCCCAGACTTCCAAAAAAGAAGGCCCCTGAGCACAGCATGGCACCACCGCAGCCCAAACCGTGGGCCTCGAGGGTAGGCCAGACTCCCCACGCACAGTTCACACCATTCGACAGATGCCCACAGCAGACCACATGGCAATATGAGAAGGAAGTTCTGATTGTGGAATCTCTGAATTTTGAGATTTAAAGAAAAAAATCTGTTTTCGGGGGATGGTTAAAACAGTTCTACCAAGGAGTAAAGAGAGGGCATCTCAAGGCCCCTTCTGGACTAAGAATTTAATGCCTACTTATTGAGAAATGCTCCGTGCATTTGCTCAGCCCTACGTCAAGATGAAGTTCTCTGTGCCCTGGAAGCTTAGGTTCTAAAAGGGCCACAGAAATGGGTGAGACCTAAAAAATGCCAGAACAATGCAACGGCCTTAATCAGACTGTCTTTGCTTTGCCTTGCTTACAAGTCACTGACTTTAAACTGAATATGGTGTCATGTCATTATGTTTCTTGAAGCTTTTTTTTTTTTTACAAAAGATCATATAAAGATTTTCTTCCATGGTAAGACTTTTATATTGTATTTTTCTTAAACTGGAGTGTGGTACATTTACCCTCCATCAGATGATTGCTTATAACTCACGTTGCTTTATTAAGAATACCGCTAGAGGCTTCTATGTCCCAACTAAAAAAAAATACATTTTCAGGCCCATTCAAACCAACAAAAATCCAAGATTTCAGAGCACAAGATAATGAAAATTCTCTCTATCCGTGTCTTTTACTACTTTTAATCTGTTAACAGTCCCTAAGTGTCTCAGATGAAAGGTACTGTCGCGGGAATTGACATCGTTAACAGCATTCCATACAGGTAAGTCTTGATTGTTCCAATTTCTCAAAAAGTTGGACACATTTACCGCCTCTATGACATCTCTAGGGTGTGTGGAAGAAATAAAAAAGAGGCCTGTACAATGTATTTCTCAAAATATACACACAAATAGTTTGCACATACAAACAGGGAAACCTTATAAATAATGTATGGGGAGCAAAGTATCGTCGGTAACGGAACTACTCATTTCGAAAGACAACACTGTCACCAAGTGTCCCCTCACCAAAACTGACTGGGAATTTTTATGGGTCGCCAAACCAGAGGTGGAGATTTACAGGAACCTGAGATGTTTGAAAAATGGTTTTCGACGATCTCCTCGAGGAAGGCAACAAGCGCCATCCCAAATTGCAAAAATAGCTCCAGGTTGACTCCTTGTGTCCTCACTCTTTGTAATGTAACATTCCAACTTCTCCCATCAAGAGGCAGACTTGATTTCCCCACCCTTAAAGTTAGGTGACTTGCCATGGCCAATAGAAGGCAGCAGAAACGATGGTGTGCCAGCTCAGAACTAGGTCCCACGATGCTTCTACTCTCCCTCTCGGAGCACTGCTACCGCCATGAGCACAAGCCCCAGTTACTAGCTGGGGCATAAGAGGCATGTGGCCCAGTCAGTCCCCCAGCCCGGCTACAGCCAGCCCACAGCTGACCCCACAGGGGTAGCAGCAATTCCAGCCATGATAAGCAGGGTTGTGAGGAAGAATTAAGAGCATAAGCATATGCTATAATTTATAAACCACTCTGTCAACCTACGACATTATTTTTCAAAAGCATTTTTGTTATTTTGAATCCCTGCGTGGACATATTGAAAACAGCACTCCAATGATTGCTGGAGAGCAAAGGACGCAACCTGAAATTGAGAGTAAAATATATTAGTTTATCCAGATTCACATATTTGTATAAATTACTAGAAAATCATCTGAAGAAAAACAGACCCCAAAGAAAATACAGTCCAGGGTCAGCTGGGGAGTGGCTGTGTTTGGGAAAGTGGTCACACCAGGGACTCTTCAACAGGAATGGTAATGTTTCACTTCACACACTGGCTGGAGGACACAGGAGTGTCTGCGATGTTATAATGTGAGCACGTTGCATGTAAAAGCCACTGCTGACCACATCTAGGGGATCTGATGCGTGGGAGCTGGTAGTGGGTGGAGGCATCCAGAAGGTGGTGGTAGAAGAGGAACGTTGTACACGTAACGCCTAAGGCCTGACCAGAGGACGACCACTGTTCTAGAAACTGGACACAAATCCAACTTTTACGGCCAATCTTAGAAGACAAACTGTGGCATATTTAAAGTTTTAACACTTTATGTGAGCAAAAATAGATTCAATTCAGGCACCACAAAGCGGAAGAGGTGAGGAGAACTCCAGCCACAGGAGCTGCAGAGATGTGTATTTTAAAAGGGCAGAAGCAGAGAAAGGAAATGACTGATTTGCTATGGCTTTAACGCCTAGTTGGTGGTTTGTGACTGGTTGTCCTCAGCGGTTTTCGTCACCCTGAGGCGTTGACAGGCTTAGATTTTGGTTGGTTTACGTAAGCAGCCGCATTACTAGAGCCACTGCGGTCTAACGGCCTCTTTGCAGGGTTAATTTACTGACACCAATCGTCTGAGTCCTTCCTCTCACTCAGTCACTTCACTTCCTACGCCTCAGTTTCTCCTCTGTAAAGTGGATATTCAGTAGTAAATTCTCGGAGTTGTCAGTACAAATAAATAAACAAAGTGATTATTAGTAACCACGATCATGTCCTGAATGCACGGAACACGTCACCGTTTGCCAACCACCGTGTCAAGTCAGCAGAAACTACAGAAATTAAGGGCTCTCCGCAGAAATTCACACACCCGCGCACCAGGTAACGGACCACAGGCAAACGTTCACTCAGCCTTTCCTGTGTCCCTCACGAAGTGCACACTCTCTCCTGGGCGGCGCGAGCACAGACACTTAGTGGGAGTTTACTTTTAAAATGCGCTGATACAATCATGTCTCACTTTTGTTTGGATCAGTCAGCAAACGCGTTTTCGAAACCCCAAATTCTCCACACCGCCTACCTTTCGCGCCGTCCTAGTCTCGAAGCTTCCACCACTGCTCCTCAAGCCGGGTCCCCTTGGGAGGCGGGGCTGCGTGCTGGCGCACAGGGCGTGCGCTGACGTCCTCGAGCCCCGCCCCCAAGGTCCCGCCCGGAAGTTTAAACCGCCGCGCCGCGTTTCGCGGGGCGTTGAGGCCGGCGCCAACAGCCGGCGATGCGGGGTCACGGGGTCGTGGCATGGAGGGGGCCGGCGTAGCTGGGGCCCGTGGCCCTGCGTCTTCCGCCTGCTACGTGGGTCCTGCCCACGCTGCGGCGCCGCAGCCGCCGGGCGGTGGGCGCCCGAGGGACCGGGAGGCGAGCAGGGACCGCCAGGCGGCTGTGGGCATCGTGTCCGCAGCCAGCGTCCCCGAGGCCACGCTCCGGCCATGATCACTCGGTGAAGCTGCGCCGCGACAGCGTGGCCGACTTCTGGCGCTGTGAGGAGCTGTGTGCGCTGCAGGACTCGCTGCCTCTGCCCGCCGGTCGCGCTTCCCTGCGGGAGGGCTGCTGGACTTCAACGCCGACCGCCTCCGTGGGGTTGACTGGACGCCGCTCATGAGCACCCTCTGCCCGTGATCTGTATCCAGAGTTTCTTCCAGCCACGGCTTGGCGAGATAGGTTTGTAGTTCCCGCTTCCAGGGGCCCTCATGTGGGCGCTGAGAAGCGGGGTTTTAGATGGTGCAAGGTGGAGGGTGGGCACTAGAACCGGTGCCCAGTGCCCGGGTGTGCGTGCACTAGACGGGGCGTGCGGCTTAGGACCCCTGCCAACTCGGTGACCCCGGCCGAGTGCTTTAAGGCTTCTAGGTCTCAGTGTTCTCATCTGTTGCATGGGCTTAACAGGACCCACTCTCTGTGGAGGTTACAAGGTCTCACTCTGTTAATGCTTGTAGACTCTACAATGTAGAACACTTAGCACAGTTTGGAGCGTCGTTAATGGTTGCACAGATGTTACCTGGTGTGTTGAATGACTTTGCCTGGTACAGACCAAAGCGATTAGGAAATTGATATATCCCAGCTTCATTTCCTTTCCATTCAAACAGGGCTCAGGAAAAAGAAAATTTTTTTCAATAGTATCCTATAGTGGAAAGAGCACCAGTGTGAAGGCAGCTTAGAGTTTGAATTCCAGGGCTTATGCTCTCTGTGGCCTGGGCAGGTTTCTTTTGCGCTACAATCCCCACACTTGTAAAATGACATTAAAAACCACTCTTTCTGTGGGTTCTTAGAATTAATTAAGCAGGTTATGTGTGTAAAGTATCCTGGTACTTGAATGAGTTGTCAGAACCAAGGGCTGCTGGAGACGACGCTTCTGCCCTAGGTAAGCTCCCCTTCTACTGGGTGGCAAGTAAACACAAGCACAGTAGTCAGTGTTCTGGAAGAAGTGAGTTCTGGTGCTACAAAGCATAGAATCTCTTTTTTCTTTAATTTAGTTTTTATTTTATATTGGAGTATCGTTGATTTACAATATTGTGTTAGTTTCAGGTGTACAGCAAAGTGATTCAGTTATACATATATCCATTCCTTTTCAGATTCTTTTCCCGTACAGTTTGTTACAGGATACGGACTAGAGTTCCCTGTGCTATGCAGTAGGTCCTTGTTGATTATCTATTTTATATATAGTCGTGTGTATATGTTATTCCCAAACTCCTAATGTATCCCTCCCCGCCATCTTTCCCCTTTGCAGAGCATAGAATCTTGGAAGGGAAAGTTCAGGGTAGTCTCTTGGAGGAGGTGCCATCCTTTCTAAGGATATGTAGAAGCTCCTGGGGTGGCAGGAGGGAGCAGTGTGTGTCAAAGTTTGAGAAATATAAAAAAATATGGCAAAACTCAGGTACAGGACTGGAACTCAGGGTTTGGGAAAGCAATGAGAGTTGATACTGGAAACCTAGTGGGGCCCCACAGAAAGGGGCCTTGTTTGTCATGTCAGAAGTTTGGATGTTTATCCTGAAGGCTGTGGGAAACACCAAAGAACAGTGAAATGGAATTCTGGTTTAGAGGCTCACTGGGACCTCCATGTGGAAGGCAGTTGATTGGGTGCAGCGTGAATTGTAATCAAAGGGTCCCACTTAAGTTATAAAAGGTGGGACTGGATTTTGCAGATCTGAGAGAGAATGGGTGAGGCCTGGTGACCAGTTAGAAAAGGGAGGGCAGCAAGTGTGGGTGACAGTTTACAGCTGCATCTTTTTGTGAGATACAGAGCACAGTAGAGAGGGATTGGAGGTGGGGAGAGGATCTTACTTGATCTTCAGTGCTTTAGAGGGGCCTGGTAGAGGGGCCAGGTCTGGGCCCAAGATACAGATCTGGGCTTTCTGGAAGGACAGGTGTTTGAAGGCATGGGAGAGACTTAGGTTATCCACAAGAATATCCAAAGAGTCATAGGTCTGAGAGTTTTTTAAGTGGGTATATTTGAGGATGTTTATAAGCTGAGAGAAAGTAGCCAGCAGAGGAAGGGTGTGAAGATCTAGAAAAGGAAATGATTTTTCGTTTGTTTTCGAAAAGCTGAATACTTATCGTGTGCCTGGCCCTTTACTAGGATCTGGGGTTCACACCATCTGTTCTCTCTCCTGCAAGGACAGTTCAATTCATCCCCTGGTGAACAGAAGTCAGATTATTCTTTGCATCCCATTCAGGTGTAAGAACTGTTCTGTACCTCTGAAGGGACTTTACTTAAGCAGAGTAATAAGTTAGAAATCAAAAGAAATTAGAGCTGGAAAGGACCTTAAAGGCCACTGTACTTAATTTTGCCACATATTTTACATTGAATGTAACAAAAATTTATTGTTGAGCCCTTTCTCTTCAGAGTTCCTTCACTGAACTTCCTTTATGTCTTGAATCCAGTGGGGCTAGCTTGTAGATTTTGGCCTCCTCTTAAATTTGCTTCTTCATCCATATTACATTTTGCCCAGACTATGGCAGAAACTCCTGGGTGCTTTTGCAGCTCCTGGGCTCAGCTCCTCTAAGTTCATCTGCCTACTCGGGTTGAGTGATCTTGTAACATAAAAAGCTATGCTTAAAATAATGCTGCTAATGGCTTGCCCACACAGAGTTAGTTCATACTAGCCACCCAGCGTGTGCTCTACACGGAGGCGTGTAGTCTGCACTGTGCTGGGCCAAGCCTCATGGGGCTCTTTTTTTTTTTTTTGCGGTACACGGGCCTCTCACAGTTGTGGCCTCTCCCGTTGTGGAGCACAGGCTCCGGACGCGCAGGCTCAGCGGCCATGGCTCACGGACCTAGCCGCTCCGTGGCATGTGGAATCTTCCCGGACTGGGGCACGAACCCGTGTCCCCTGCATCGGCAGGCGGACTCTCAACCACTGCGCCACCAGGGAAGCCCCGTCATGGCGTTCTTTGGCCCTGAGGAAGGGGAACTTTCTGGGATCACTCCCTTTGTCTAATTGGTCCTTCAGCAGCGGGGCGCCTTTTTCTAATCAGCGGAGGCACCCTTACTCAGCTAGTGGTAGTCCCAGGCCTCGTCACCTGTGGGATAAAAGCCATGCTCTCTCCCAGGCTTGCTTCTGCCAGCTCCTCTATTTTCCTTTGTGTCTCTTCTCACACTTGGACCCCTGGCCTTTAGTCGTCCCCACCTGAAGTATTTACAGTGCCCAGCAGGAGTCAGGCTTGAGGGTCTTTTCACAGATGTTCCCTCTGCAGTTAATGCACCTCCTACTCCAACTCTGCATAGCCTCATCTTTCTAGATTGTACTTCAGGGTTCTCATGAAGCTGTCACTTAGATATAACTTTTTGCCTCCATAGGCACCTCTGTGCATAAAGGTTATGTTTATTTATCTCATGTGATTGAAATTTTGAGTTTATACATCTTCCTCCTTAATGAAGGCTTTAAGGGCAGGAGTCGTTTCTAATCCTTAGCACAGAGCAGATGCTTTTTTTCTTTTTATTTAGGTGCTTTTTAATGATGATAAAATGTATGGTTTAAACCACTCATTTTACAATATTTTTGCTTTAGGTTGTGACAGAAATGAAGTTTACAGAAGTCGTGTTCCTGCGGTAAGAAATAAAGATGTGACCTTCCAGTTGTGTAAAGCTCATGAAGGCTGTGTAAGTGCATCGGGTGCGCTAAGGAACCTGGAGCTAAGTGGGCTAGTTCTGAGAGAGAGAGACTTAACTATGTTAACAAAATTAAGCCTTCATTGTGTCCTGCCAACCTTTGATAGTTGCTTTTGGGGCAAACTAAAGCAATAAAATTTTAAACTGTTCCTCCCCATTAAAGGGATTGAATATTTGGCCACTTTGGTGAACCTGTGTCTTGCGAATTGTCCAGTTGGAGACGGAGGTTTCGAAAGTGAGTTTCAGTCTTGTTTAAGTCTCTTCCCATCGGACTGGTCTCGTGATTTCCTACACACCATGTCTGTCTACCTTTTCTTGGTGTTGTGCATGCGTGGATTGTCTCCTGTACCTGCTCAAACCTTGGTCCATTCTCATTTGTACCATGGAAGTTTGTCATGCTGGATACTGTCAGAATTAATCTTACTTAAGTTTGTGTTAAGCCACAAACCACACGTTTTGTATATTTCCTGTTTTTTGTGTTTCTTTATATTTTTATGGTTTCTCGTCAAGAAATATTATGGGAAGGGAAATAGCAAGATGTAAAGAGCAAAAAAGTCATCATTCTCTTTAAATTGTTAGAACATCTATCTGCAATCATAATTATAATGCACTGTGGTATGTGTTCAAATTGGAAATATATGTAACGTCCCGTAGGAGCAGCAAACTCAGTGGTGTTGGTGAGGGTGTGTGATGGACCTAATCACAAAGCAGGTGATTCTTGATTGGGGTCCTGAAACATTAGTGTACGTTCCCTGTGTCCATTAGTGGTCTGAAGGGGTAAGGAAGCCTGCCTTTCAATTTGAGGAAACAGAGGGTTTGAGGTCCTCCCTCTTCTATTGCTCTAGTATACTGCATAGCAGCTAATAAAATACTGGGTTTATAGTTGACATTTAAATCGCTGATTGATCATCAAGGTTGGCATGTATCATTGGAACTGAAAATCGGAAGAGTCTTATGCTCTTTAGGTTTTTCTTTTTTTTCCTTTGTCTCAAAAGTATGTAGTACTTTACTGAGTGGTTGGGAAGAAAGTTTGCAGTATCCAGTGTATTCAGTTTTAGTATCTAAATAGAATTAAACTGTTGCTGTAAACTGGAATAACTTTGTTACTGACAAGCTTTAGAATGCATCAGTTCATCAATTACCTGTTTGGGAAGATTGTAGTTAATGATTTTAAGAATGTGGCTGTAAACCTCCAATTGACTCAAGAAAAGCAAATAAGTCAAGATTGACAAATGTATAGGCTCTTCATCTTACTGTGTGTGTGGGTTTTTTTTTTTTTCCTTTTAGTTATTTGGCAAGGTGTAAAGAACTCTATCACTCTTAAGACAGTAAACTTCACGGGGTATAATCTGACATGGCAGGGAGCAGATTACATGGCCAAGATCTTAAAGGTGATTTTATGTTTAAACTTTCATGAAAACATATGTGATTGAAGCACATTAATACATTGACACAGATGGCAGTTAATTTTTGTCTTTTGATACCTGTGAGTGCATCTTTCGTTTTGTTGAAAGAATAAGACCAGTTTTCAGTTTGGGATTCTACCATTTAGTAAAGATAGTCCACTTAATTTTAGAAATAGGAGATTTAATATATAATACATAATAATACTTCTATGTATTTTTAGTTACTGAAAACATTGATTGTGATGCTGTGAAGAAACTATGCCTTTATAGTCTTCAAGATTTAAATGAATCAAGTGTCTATTAGCTGCTGTAGTTTATAAACTAATAAACATCACTACATCGGCAACTTGTAAATACAGTTTTTAATGCCTTAACAACTTTACAGTGGTTATAATTACTGTATTTAGGCCTAAATTATTTAATAATTTGACATGAAGTCTTTTTAATAGCTTGATGGTGCAGATCAGGGATAGGTAAACTATGGCTGGTGGGCCAGATCCAGCCCGTCGCCTGATTTTTTAAAGAAAGTTTTTTGGAACATAGTGGAACCCATTGTTTACATGGTAGCTATGGCTACTTTCAGCCTACGCCAGTGGGGTTGAGTAGTTGCAACAGAAACTGTATAGCCCACAAAGCTGGAAATGTTTAAATTTAGATTTTAGAAATTGAAAAATTCTTTGAGCCTATACAGGGCAAGTCCATTGACCCCTCGGGTAGAGAACAGTCAAGAACTTGGGTGCCGAAGCCAAATGGCCTAGGTTCAAATTCCCTTTCTCCCTTTTCATAGCTAGTGACCATGGACAAATCACTTAACGTCTATGCCTCATTGTGAGGTTTAAATGAACTCATTTGTATAAATAGTGCTTGGCACATACTAAGCACTGTGTAAGTGATTGCTGTTATTTCTGCTTGGAGCTTTTATAAGCCATTGTTAATAGGAAAATGACACTAATGATTTTGCTTTTAGAGTGTCAAAGGCACTTTGAGTCTTTTATGTTTTCAAGAATGTAACAAGACTTTTTTGATTTAAAGTCAGTGTTCCCTGTTACCAAAATTGATTTTATGAATATAAAGAATTGAATGTCTTTAAGACAAGACTTGTGGTTAAATGTCAAACCATTATCTTCCCAAGGCACATCAAACTGGCTGTGCATGGTCCAGGCCTCTGAAGTTTGTGTCCACACCCTAGGTAGCATGTAAGATCCATTTTGTAAATATAGTTTTAAAAATAATGCCTGGGACTTCCCTGGCGGTCCAGCAGTTAACACTGCGCTCCCAATGCAGGGGGCGTGTGTTCGATCCCTGCTCAAGGAACTAGATCCCACATGCAATAAGTAAAAGATCCGGCAGGCCGCAACTAAAGACCTGGCACAGCCAAACACAGCCAAACAAAGAAACAAATAAATAAATAAATACTTTTTAAAAATAAATAAAATTCAGTAATGCCTTAGGAGTTAGGAAAAGAAAATATTAGAACCTATTTAGCTTTGTATCATTTAAAAAAAATCTGTGTAGTTTATAATGTACCTAAATTATATGTATAGAACTTTGTGTATATAATTTGTTAAAAAATAAGATGCATATTAAAAAGTTTTCTTATGGGTTGCCCAGTCAGGTGTTTGGAGACCATTGGAGGACAGAATGATGAAATTTAGAGCCTCAGCAATGATAGAATTTAGAATCAATTCCCTGACTTAGAAGATAAGGAAAATAATTCTTAGACTGTAATTGAGTTATCCAACTTTACATAACTGTTCAAAAACAGGTCATCCAGTGGCTGGAATCTAATCACTGACCGACTAGAATGTGGGTCACTGGACTCGTAAAGCAGAACTGACTGTTTAATTTCTCAGCTTGATTCTCCTGGCATATATGCGTGATATGTGTGTGTGTAAATGTCTGACATAATAAGCCATACTCAGTAGGCACATCCTGTTTCCTTATTGAAACATCTTAATTTTGTCCCATTAAATCTTTGAAGTATCAGACTATCAGAAGGCATGAAGAAACCTGGGCTGAGAGTCTTCGTTACAGGAGACCTGATCTTGACTGTATGCCTGGTTTGAGGCGCATCGCTCTGAACTGCAACAAGCTCATTGGTGACCTGGGTGCTCGTGCTTTTGCAGAATCTCTTAGTGAGGATTTATGGCTTGGAGGTAAATTCTTAAATTGAAAATACTGAATTTTTAATGTAATATATGCTTAGCTTTTGGCATGATACTGTTGTGATAGGACTTTTTTTAAGGCCTCATTTTTCTGATAGCTTTTATGTTGCTTTTAAACTTTCTCTAAGAGTTACATATATTCTTTACAGAAAATACAGAGTAACAAGAGAACAATTACCTATAAATTTAACACCCAGACATAATCACTGTTCATTTTGGTGTATATATTCTCAGTCTTTTTATTGTTTTCTATAAATATATTTGTACACTTAGAGATTACAAAAATAGAATTGTAGTATACTTGCTATTTCATATTCCTGCTTTTTTCACTTAATGAGGTATCATGTAGTGTTCCATCATATTGATGTCCCATAGTTTAATCAATTCTTTGCAATTAGATTGAGACAGTTTGCTTTTCCCTGTCAGAAACAATGTGAATACATTATATATACATCTCTGTGTCCATCGGGCTTACTTCTGTAGAATAAGGTACTACAAGTGGAATGACTAAGTGTGACATATTTTTAAGACTTTTCATACACATTGCCAAATTACCACCCAGAAAGGCTATGCCAATTTGTAGTCCACCCCAAGAGTGGATGTGAATGAAGCCTGCCTCTCACAAACACTGGCTGGTAGCACTTTTTAAAAACTGTAAGACTACAAAAATGAGTACCTCTCCCTTTTTTATGCAAGTGGGATTACTCCAAATTTTATAACTTTTTTCAGTTAATTCAGTATGACCATCTTAGCATGTCAGTAAATTTGCATCTTTTTTTTTTTTTTTTTTTTTGCGGTACGCGGGCCTCTCGCTGTTGTGGCCTCTCCCGTTGCGGAGCACAGGCTCCGGACACGCAGGCTCAGCGGGAATGGCTCACGGGCCCAGCCGCTCCGCGGCATGTGGGATCTTCCTGGACCAGGGCACGAACCCGTGTCCCCTGCATCAGCAGACGGACCCGTGTCCCCTGCATCAGCAGACGCACTGCATCAGCAGTGCGCCACCAGGGAAGCCTTACTGCATCATTTTTTTTGTGACCCTTCAGTGTTCCATTATATGAATATGCCACAGTGCACATAGCTTATCCGATCTTGTATAAAAGGTATGTCCAGTTTTTCAGTTACAAAAAGTACTCTGATATATATCCTTACCTATATCTCTGACTATTTTGGATCAAAAGGGTATAGACATTTTAAAGACTTCTCTTACAGAATCTTGGCTTAATCTGATAGGAGAATAACCACATTTTGTTTTATTTTGTATTCATTTGATTTACTGGTGAGGTTTACTGGCTGTTTGTATTCATTTGGCTAGTTGGTTAATTACACCGGGTGTCCCTTCTTCTGTAGTGACAGTTTGTAAGGGTTGTATCATATGCTGTTAGATCCATATGTCTGACTTGCTATTTCTGTATGTCATGGGGCGTTGAAAGACTCTAGTTATTTTAATGTGATGGTCCACTCAACACTTAAATGACTCATGATAGTTTCCTTTCATGTAATATTTTTTAATACCTGTGCTTTTGCGATGATCCCTTTTGATTAAATGAGTAGGTTGTTCAGCCCCAGAACTACTAGAATTCATGATCATTTGTTCTGGTTTTTGTCTGACCTTTTACCGCAAGAGTTCTTGACCATCGTACTTTCATGATAGATTTTTAGTGTGTATTCTCTATACACACATTGTTTGAATTTGTTAATTGTTTGTATCCTAGAAAACAGTACTTTTCTAATGTTGTACTTCCCTTATGGTTTGAGCAGATAATTTACTGATTAAAGTGATTTATACTTGTAAATTGTTCTTATCTCTACTCTGAATAGAGGTGAACCTAGATACTAAGCCTGCTTCCACCAAGAGCATTATTTGCTTCTTGTGCAACCTCTGAATTCTTGCAAGGAGTACTTTATTCATTTGTCAGTTTCACAAGTAATTTTTTTAATACCTTCTGTGTGCCAGATACAGGTTTAGGCACTACTGATAAAGCAGTGAACCAGACAGACAAAAGTCTTGCCCTCATGGAGCTTACATTCTTGTGAAGGAGTTGAGATAGAAATTAGTAAAGAGATAAGTAATATAATTTTAGAGAGTAGGAAGTGCAAAAATATCTTAATGTAAGAAGAGTGAGGGGGGCAGGTAGGACTCCATTGGACAGGTTAGTTAGGGGCCAGCTTCACTGGAGAAGTGGCATTTGAATGGAGACCTGAATGAAGAGAGGAGCAAGCCATGGAAGATCTGGGGTAAGCACATTCCAGGACAAGGGGGCAATGAGTATGCAGGCATGTAGGTCGGTGGAGTATTTAAGGAAAAGCAAGAAGGCCAATCTGGGCAGAGTACTGAGTGAAGAAGAATGTGGTGTGACATGAGGTCAAGGAGCTAGCCAGGGGTCTGCTCTTGTAAAGTCTTGAAGGCCAGAGTAAAGATGTGGATTGTTCTAAATGAGTAGAGGGTTTTGAACTGGAAAAAGGCATGATCCAAATAGTATCTGAATAAGGTGACCTGGTATAGAGAATGGACTTGGGAGGATAAAGAAGAGAAACAGGGAGACCAGTTAGGAGACTATCACAGGGGTCCAAATAAGAGATGTTTATGGCCTAGGTTAGGTTGGAAGTTTGCAGCAAGTGAAAAGTGGTTGAATTCAGGTTGTGTTTTCAGGGTATAGCTAACAAGACCTGCAGATAGATTAGTTGTGAGGTATGAAGGGAATAGTAACAAGGAGACAAGTCGTTGATGATTATGTGTGCAACTGGGTGGTATCACTTAGAAAAAGGGGGCTGATGGGAGAAGCAGCTTTTGAGGGAATATCAGGACTTGGATTTGTTATCTTAGATGCCCTTTAGGTATCTAAGTGTCTGGACAGTGCTCAGACTGTACTTTCTATCCAAAGGTATCCAAAGCCACTTTAGATGCAAAATGTTTACAGTTGACCTTTGTTGCTGCCAAAATAGTAGCCATTGTGGGCAGTCTGCAAGATGGCATCTTAGGTTTCTGAGGAAGAAATTAGAATACACAAAGGGGTATTAAGGGTATAATTACATAATGTAGATTTCATATTTAAATTTATGGGAAAAGCAATAATTAGTTGGCTTTTGGTTTTAAATGGAAATAGCCACTCACTGGGAAATAATTACTCTAACTTCAATTCATTTTACTTTAGATCATTCTGTGATGAAAGCAATTATCAAAAAAGTTCTCCAGATGGAAGGAGTGCCAAGTCAGACATACATAACATGTTTCAGTTCGCTCGGAAGAATTTCTCTTTAATGGCTTGTTTTTCTTTCTTTCTTAAAAGAAAATTATCAAGGTACTTTCTGCCATCTTAAAACTAAGTTTTTAGTCAAATCAAATGGCTTTTCTGTTTTTGAAAATGTTGTGTGATGCTTTAATTTAGGTTCCCAGAAATGCAGATTGAAAACCTTTTAACTTTTTATTTTCTGGAACTTATTATCGTTAGTCACAAATAGTCTTTTTTTTTTTTTTTTTTGGTGATAAGAATGAATAGCAGGAGCAGCATTTGTGAAACCAAATCTAATATGAAACTGACTCTTTCTTGTGAGTAAATTTGAATTTTGAAACAGCAAAACAATAAGGTTTGATATAAAGCAAAATAAATATTTTATGTTTATGATCTGCCAATTTCCCAGAAAGAGTTTTCTGGTGACTTTCGTTATATACCAGATACATTAAAATCACCAATGGAAAACACATCTTTTATTCAGGTTCCCTCTGAAAGTTTTAAAAATTTGTTGACTTAATATCACTGAACGGTTCACTTTAAAATGGTTAAAATGATAACTTTTCTGTTTTGTGTAGTTTACCACAATTTTTTTAAAATGTGTTGTTTGAAGATTTTTGGGTTTTACAAAGGTATTGTATTAGCATAAAAATGAAAAATTTAAAAGACCACCTCTAATTGCATTATCCTATCTAGCAATATTTACATTTTTATTTTCTCTTCCTGCTGTCTATAAACATAATTCCACATAACTTCAATATAATTTGCCATTCTTTTCATACTAAATTTAAATTCTGTGATTCATAGTTATACTTTTTAACATTGTATTCACAAGGTTTCATTGAGTTGGTCAATTTTTTAAATTGGTGAACAAGGGCTTCCCTGGTGGCACAGTGGTTGAGAGTCCGCCTGCCGATGCAGGGGACACGGGTTCGTGCCCTGGTCCGGGAAGATCCCACATGCCGTGGAGCGGCTGGGCCCGTGAGCCATGGCCGCTGAGCCTGCGCGTCCGGAGCCTGTGCTCCGCGACGGGAGAGGCCACAGCAGTGAGAGGCCCGCGTATCGCAAAAAAAAAAAAAAAAAATTGGTGAACAATTGGAAATAACCTAAAATAAACTATTGTAAACATCTTCATATACAGCTTTTTTTTTCTACTTAAAGATGTATGTTTTTGATTCTCTGTTAATCAACTTGCTTGGACAATAGTGTATTAAATAAGTTGTTAAGAGTGTTTATGAAGTCAAAAGAAAGCTTATGATTGTCTGCCAATTGTTATTTCAAGAGAGTGATATTTGAATAATCAAATAGTACATACAAAGAAGTTAAGATTTGTGGTATCACACTAATTAGATATTATTATTAAAAATTTATATCATGTGTACAGTATTCTTAAAATAGCTAAGTTGACTTTTGCTATGATATTAGAAATGGAAATATATATATTAATAAAGCATGTGTATTAGGAATTCTGTAAAATTAGTACCTGGTGGTATATAATAGGGCATCATGGAATGAGAAGAAAACAGTTAAACGTTTTTTTTTTATTTAGCATGATGAAACAAAGTGGAAATATAACTGAAATATACAAACTCATTGAGCTATTTTAAGAGTAATTTTATTTCTTGGGCTTTTTTTTCCTATTTGCCTCAGTTATTTGGAGACATAGAGGTAAGCCAATCAGTATCTGGGTATATACCTAGATCCTGGTGAGTACAGGGCGAAATAATGGTGTGAATTGTGTCACATTTATATTGTCATTATGTATGCCTAAAAACAGATGGGAACTTTTAAAGCATTCTTTTTTTTTTTTTTTTTTTTTTTGCCATACACGGGCCTCTTACTGTTGTGGCCTCTCCCGCTGCGGAGCACAGGCTCCGGACGCACAGGCTCAGCGGCCATGGCTCACGGGTCCAGCCGCTCCGTGGCACGTGGGATCTCCCCGGACCGGGGCACAAACCCGCGTCCCCTGCATCGGCAGGCGGACTCCCAACCACTGCGCCACCAGGGAAGCCCCAGATGGGAACTTTTATTAGAAATTTTTTTTATCTCCTAACAAGAAAAGTGTAATTTAAAAAACTTTTAATACAAATGTATTTGCATTCGTTTCTGAAAGTAAAGGAAGCTAACACATACAAACCACATGCATACAAACATTTTTTTGACCGTAATTAAGTTAAAAAACACAATAAAATAGCACAAAATGAACTGAGCTCCTATATATTTTTAAGAGGCATATAAATCACACAGGATCGTGTGGTGATTATCAATAAGCTACACTCTATGAAATATTTGTCCTATATTACCACATACACTCCATTTTACCCTGCATCCTAATGCTGCTAAACTATAGTAGAAAGCAACAGCATAGCACAGGGAGATCAGCTCGGTGCTTTGCGATGGCCTAGAGGGGTGGGATAGGGAGGGTGGGAGGGAGGCTCAAGAGGGAGGGGATATGGGGACATGTGTATGCATATGGCTGATTTGCTTTGTTGTGTAACAGAAACTAACACAGAATTGTGAAGCAATTATACTCCAATAAAGATCTATTAAAATAAATAAATAAAATAACACAAAATATAGTAGCTTTGAAGGATAAATATAACCATTTTAACCTATGATGTTTGTCTTCAGTAAATTCAAATTAAATATTTAAATGTGAATTTTAATATGTGGCTTGTTCTAAATAAAATATTAACACGTAGGTCTAGTTTTTGCAACCAAATATTTCATATAAAGATACTTGCCTCTTTACTACTGAAATATAGGATAAGTCTCCACATTTCACTCTTTTATCCAGTGGGTTTCATTTGTTTTTTTGTGTGATTTCTGTATGAAATCAAAGGAGCAGTGAAGGTTGACAGGGTTATAGGAGAGTAACATTGACTCACCTACCACCCAGCAACTTGCAGCCTTATAACTTTTATTGTTTTTACATAGAAAAATTCATCTTAAATTGAAATTTTGGTCTAATTCTGAAGATTCTGTTTGGCAGAAGTCATGGGTGTATCTGTGTTTCTGTGTCCTTGAGATTCAGAAATGCCAAAGGTGTTCTAAGATTCAGTAAACTTGAGTGTTTCTGCATAATACATAAAATGTATCATACTTCGGGATTATTTTAAAAATTTATTTTTGCATTTCTGCACATCTCAATACTTTTGTTTTAGTTAAAATAACTTGTTACTGTAGAGAACTTACATTTTTTAAAAATGCTGGCTTATGTAAAACCTTTGTACAAAACGATCCTCTTTTTAATGGCCTTGGCATCATTGTCAAGTGCCTGTTTGATTCCTCTCAAAGTGTACACATGTGACAGTTGCTCTGTAGACCTTTGGTGCATCTTGATTCCTTCTTTTCATGCTTTGTCAAACATAGGCTTGGCCACAAAGCAACCTGTAAGTAATGGAAGGAAACACTCTGCTGGTAAAGAATGTTATGGTCCTGAACCTCTACCACCTGGTGTGTCTGGTTTCTGGCCGTGGCGTACTGCAGAACATGCAAAAAGCAACAGGTAACGTGTTTGCATTCCCTGTCTTTTTCAATCATTCAGAGTCCTTTATTTTGGAACTTCTGTTATGTGAGCGGTCTCTGGTGCTTTCTATAGAGGAAAAAAGATAACTCACACATGGCTTCTGCCCAATGAGCCCTCTAAGGAAGAAAAACAAAAAGTAATTGGGAGTTTCAAGTTGTTTCTCAAGTGTCACAACAGAGCTAACCCCGTGGGAGTCTTGAGGAGACTAAAATTATCACCAATTGTGCATGTGAGGAAAGTTTCATTAAAGGCAGGTGTAGTTGCGTGAAGCCCTACAGCACAGAAGAAGGAATTTGGATATGTACGAATGGGCAAAAAGACATTTTAGACATGGGAAATAGTTTAATACAGAATGGATGAAAATTATGCATTAGACCTATTCTAAAACAACTGGCTTATTAACTCAGTAAATCAGATTTAGTGAGTCAAACTAGCTTTACCTGATTTCTTATCCAGGGGATAGCTGTTCATAGTAATTTTTGTCACAGAACAGTAAATAAAATGGTTGAACTATAGCTTTAGGCTTGCTAAGTGAAATAGATTGCTCTAGATGATTTTCAAGTGACTGACTTGGTAGTATTCACGAAATTGGGGATTAACAATTGCTTAAGAAAACAAAGAGAATTGATTTTAAATAGTACTTGAAGTAGTTACTGTGTAAAATATCTGTTCAGTTGCTCATGTTAAATGGATGTTTGTAATCCCCATTGGACAACCGACTACTTTTTTGCAAATGGTAATGTGAATTGCTGTTGCATAAACTATAGTGTTGAATCCCCAGTCTTTGCACTTGAGTTTAGCAACTTTGTGGTTTCCTATCTTCTTCCTGAGACACTTAATCTCAGGTCCATCCTCCTCACACAGGGTGGTAAATTAGAGAATGATAAATATCACCATTTAAAGAAGTGAGACTGAAATCTCAAGCATCCTGAACATAGGAACTGAAGGGGCCTCTCAGCAGTTCAGAGAGTTATTACCGAGCCAGTCACCTGAATTCTGTTCAGTTTTCTCCATAGCAGAGCCCTCCAGGTCCTTGTTTTGAGCTTATTTATTTTTATACACAATTCTGTGTGGATACTGTACATAATACTAAATAGTTGTATTAACTGGGTTTAACTGGTGATGTATTTACATGAAGATCTAACTTCGTTTTGTTGATATCTTTTTAGGGGCTTTCCATTCATCAAAGCTCGTGATGTATGTAATCAGTTGCTGGTGTTTAGCTATCATATTTATGATATATAGGACTTGAATTGGGAAAGGTGGATGGTCATTCTCCTTGCTTTTTCAACTGACAGAGCCTTACAAGAAGCATTTCCCTCTCTGAAATAAATCCATGTAAAACATGTTTGGTCGCTCTCCCAATGCAACGGTGTAGTTGTGTGGATTTGGCACACAACTGGCAGCCTTGTGGTTATGCCTGTAAACAAGGAAGCCTGTTTTCCAGTCCGCAAATCAGCTGTTGCCCAGTGAAACGAACTTGAGTGCCATTTCTGACCCCTCACATGGAGCTGTCATACTGAAGAATGTTCACATGCTTTCAAGAAACGTTGTTTGCGGGCTATATGTACAAATTCCTGATCTGAAAACCAATATAAAGCAACATCTCCCAAACCTCTGCTCTCTCACCAAGGCCACACACATTCCCTCGCTTATGGCCTCATGGCAAGCTAATACTGTCAGTATCAGATTCTCCTTCCCAGTGGTTCTGGGAGACTGCATAGTTGCTCTGTGAAAGGCACCACTGCTGAGGTTGAGAGAAGAGCATCTTGGGTGTCAGTCCTGCCCTTGCATGCCCAGAGAGAGAGGTGTGCACCTCGTTCTCCTGTTACGGTTTTCCTGTGCTGCAGGGTTTGCTGCTTGTTGTCAAAATGATGTCCTAGTGACTTGTCTTCTGCGTGGTTATATAATCCCAGCACGCTTCTTTATGATCTATAGACTTTTATGGGGTTGTGGCCAGGTCAGGTTTTAAATGTTTGGAACTGTCCTATTGAACAACATTGCAGTGGCAGTGAATCTTGATGGGAGAATTGTATTACTGTTACCCTAGTTTTGGCTTAAGTGTGGTGAGAAGATGAAATTTTTGATGGGTTAGTTTTAGTTGTGTATGTGTATGTGATTTCTTTTTTAAAATTCTAATGTCTATTATTCCCAGCTTAGATATGTTGACTTTCTGATTATTCATCAGTCCCTTTACTGATGTATTTTCCTCTGAAAAACTACATTTTCTTCCAGACTGTTTGTGTCTGATGGTGAAGAATAAATTTTTCATTTGCAGTATAAAGTTGATCTGAGAAAAAATGTTTACCTTGGCTCTTCACTTGGCTTCTGTGAAAGAAACTTAATAAAATAATATGGGCAATTCCCATTACTAATCCTAACCATGTACAACAGAGGTCTGTATAGTAACATAGCAAAAATAAGTTCCTGTAATTTTACTTAGTCATTGCCTGTTTTAGACTAAGGAGCAGTGAGAGATATTTATAAATAATGATACCTCAGATCACTTTTGTTAAATGTCCTCTAATATTTGGATATTTGGATCTGGCTTGTGTTGTCTTTTTTTACAATCTTGTCTTCTTTCTTTGCACTTTAGTGTAACAACTCTGTGATTTCCTATCTTCTTCTTCAGACACTCAGGTCCATCAGAATTTCCTGTGACTGTGACAGTAGAGAGTCCTTCCTCCTCAGAAATCGAAGAGGTCAATGATTCCTCAGAAAGTGTTCAGGAAGAGCCAGAGAAAATCCGTTTGAAACAAGAAGCACTGCAGGTACAAAGTTATCACTTTAAAGCTATAGACAAGATTCTTTTTCAAATGGAAGCCTGATTGCAACATGGCACAGCTTGTGTGAGGGTTCTGTTTTCCCCTCCCATCTGCATTGTATCCCCTTGAATGGTTCCTTAAGCTTAGACCAAGGTGAATGGTGGACATTTGAACTCTAAGAAATAAAAATCAAAACATGTCGTTAGTAATATATTTTCCTTTCCTTAGAACCTTAGTAGATTAGATTTAGGGAGAACCTTAGTGATCATACGATAAAGAAATTGAGTTCTGAATGAATATAGTCAGCTGATTCAGTGTTCTTGTTTTACAGATGAGAAAATTGACAGTTCTAGCTGAACTCTGTTTTTATAAGAGGAAAATATGGCCTCATTTTAAATAAAAGTAAAAAAAAGTTTTGATGTTGATATTCTCCTTTCCTAAAATAAAAAATATCAAGAAGCTACATTCTATTACCAACTAAACCTGACCTCTAATGTCATTCCATACTTTTGTTTGTATGGACAGAAAAGAAAAATTGATTTTCATAAGAAATTTTTGTACCTCAAAAATAATATATTTCTTTTTTTTCAATTTTAATGCAGAGCTGAACATTTCTAGTAAATAAAGGAACACCATTTGGGGGGAACCTTGTCTTTGTGCTACAAAGTTCATGTTTAATTTTTAAAAATTATTTAATGTGATTTTCTTTTCATATGAAACATGAAACTTGACAGGTTTCAGAACTAATTATTCCATTATTGTAGGACTATGGGAATTACTCTTTGATTTTCAAAAGAGAAAGCTAGATTTTTATTTTTTTAATTAAAATTAATGATAATATAGAGAAATTTTAAGAAAAGAACTTAGAAAATTATGAAATGTTAGAGTAGGAGAAATCTATAGTTCGTGTAGGGTTACCCCCTTTCGTTTTATAAATGAGCACCTACAATTTGTAGCACGTAGTGGTTTATTAGTAAATGGCAGAGTATGACAAGACCCTAGAGCATCTAACCCGCCTTCCTTGTCATTTTAGATGTGATGTATTCATTTCCTTCACGAATAGACCAGGAGATTGTATTTCTAAAAGCAATGATAGACACTGGGGAAGACCAAGAAGTTTAAACACTGGACCACAGAATAGCAGATTCAGAAGGCACTGAGAACCCTTTTAGCTCTTCTCCGTTTTCACAAGACACTACAATGATGGTATCAAAGGGTTTAAGTATATAAGCCCACAAGAATCAAGAGGTTTCAACATAGTTTTGAAAGACGGAAGACAAGTGGAAGAGTGTGAAACTGAAGCAGTAGAACAGAGGAAAAGCATCACCTAGAATATGTACAGCGACCACCTGCAACTGAGGAGGATTCTGACCCCACCTGCAGAAGTAGGCCCATGCTCAGATGCGCATGTAGGAGAGAGGGTGGAGTTAGTTAAAAGTGTGACTGAAATAGGGGAGCTCATTGAAGGGTTGTGTTTGGAGGAGTGGACTCCCAGCCCCGCCCTCACACTCCTGAAATGAGATGATTTCATTTTGAAACCAGTGAAACTGGCAAGAACTAGGGCAGCTAGTGTGAGTTTTTACACCCTAGAAAATTGTGTTTGGGGGAGATCCTATTACAGTTACTCCCCGCTTTTTCCTGCATAAGAAACCAATCAATCGTTGACTTCAGGGAGCTTTCTGCACTCATTCTTAAATAGAAAATAACTGTCATTTGCGTGATAGTTGAGTAAAGCTTCCAACGTGAGAGGGGGAAAAAGAGTGAAAACGTATCCTAGTAGGACCAGGGACAATTTAGGGAACAAAATAATTTAAGAAAAAACCCTAATTAGTATCCTGAGAGAGGTTTAAAAAGAGCTATAAAAAAGCTATAAAATAAGATTAGGGTGTTAATTAAAAAGAGAATGGTCAGAAAGCAAGAGAGGTCTCTTGGAAATGAAAATATGGTTGCTGAAATAAATTCAGTAGGAATTTAAAAAATTTCTCAGCATATAAAAAAGAAAGACACAATGGAAAATGTGATAGAAATATGTTAGAGAGGCTGCATCTGGGAGATCCAACATGTTACTATTAGAAACTCCAGACCCAGAACAAAAATGGAAGGAAGCTGTCAAAGGGCAACAAAATTCCCCACAGCTGAAAGTAGACATCAGGCCTCAGATTGAAAACAGTTACGCAAGATGAGCAAGAATAGACTCATACCTAGGCATCCTTCATTGTGAAACTTTAAAATACTGAAAAAATAAATTAAAATAGAATAAAATACTGAGAGGATACATCCATTCCAGAGAGAAAAATACTGGCCACCTAAAAAAAAGAGTTAAAATCTGACCTTATCATACTTGTCATCAGCACCATGGATCCTGGAAGGCATTAGAAAGATACCTCCAAAGTTTTTCAGGCACATAATTTTCACCCTAGGGGTTTGTATCCAGCCAAACTATCAGTCATAAGTGGAGGCTGAAGAAGATATTTTGTACACAAAGAAATTTGAAAATTTGACCTCCTGTGCTACACCTTAAGCTATTTATAGAAATAATCCAGCAAAATGAGGCAATAAACCAAGAAGGAAGGTAATAGGGGATTCGGTGCAGATTGCAGCTAGTCTAGAGTGGAGAGGCTTCTATTGATTGTGTGATTGAGAGCTGAGAAACACCTTGAGGCATATTGTACTTACTTGGTATTAGGCACTGTTGGAAGGGAGGAGGGAGAGGAAGAGGAGAAGGAACTTGAACTCCAGAGGACGAAAGGCTATATGGACATAAACATGAAGCAAACTAAACTATCATTGATTTTTAACGTACTATTGGTGAGGAAGAGAAGAATCCACTTAAACTTGACACTATAGATGTCCCCCTTTTCAGTGACACACAGGGGTAATGACCACCTGTCTAATTTGTTGTCCAAACCAGAACTTGTCCAAACTCCTTACACTTGAATAGTGTAAGGAGGCGCTCTAATGCTATAACATCAGGACAACAGGTATAAACTGGAACAGCCCAAGGCGGCTTGGGGTATGTGGTCACCCTGCACAAGGGCAGTGACACTGGCACAGTATGGAACAAGGTGTAGTCTGTACACAGAGACACAGTACATCTGCAGTGGGCAATATTAATTTAATTGTAATAATGGCAATACTGTCTTGGTTTGCAGCTTTTATCGTCAACTTGCATGTAATCACTAATAACTAAAGTAAACTATACTTAGTATGTATTAGTATTAAGTTGGTATGTACTGAAATGTATTGTGTACTAGTATGTACTTAGTATATATTAGGCTTTAAGTGTTTTTGCATATATTAACTCATTTAATCCTCTGAATAGCCTTATGAGGTTGGTGCTAATATCATTCCCACTTTTTTTTTTTTTTTTTTTTTTTGCGGTACACGGGCCTCTCACTGTTATGGCTTCTCCCGTTGTGGAGCACAGGCTCTGGATGCGCAGGCTCAGCGGCCATGGCTCACGGGCCCAGCCGCTCCGCAGCATGTGGGATCCTCCCAGACCGGGGCACGAACCCGTGTCCCCTGCATCGGCAGACGGACTCCGAACCACTGTGCCACCAGGGATGCCCCATTCCCACTTTTGAGAACAGGTAACTAAGACAGGGAAGGAACTTGCCCAGACTGTACCTATTTTAAGGTTGGATTGAGGCTTTGAGTTGAGGCTCTCTGCCTGTTCTCTTAAACCTTACTCCTTACTGACTCTCGAATAACAGAAGACTTAACTGCACATAGAACAGAATATAAATTTCAACTTTGACAACGTAAAAGCTAGGTTTGGAAGGTAGACAGGAGGTAGAAGAAAGGGAAGATGGTATGAATGTCCTCATTTTACAAAGCGTGACGTTGAGAGAGTTTATAGTTGATCAACAATGTAGGTTTTTAAGTATATCACTACAAGTCAAAGAGATCATGAGCAGTGGAATAACTCACGATGACATAACTTTACAGAGCAGTGTGGACATAGGAAAGAGTGTAAAGGAACTAAACCCTTACTTATTAGTAAGTTAGAAAGTGAACAGATAATGCCTCCAATTTAGTGAGAAAATAGTCATGTAAGAGTATTACTTGGAAATGGAGAAGAATTCAAATAACAATAGTTGGACCTCCCTGGTGGCACAGTGGTTAAGAATCTGCCTGCCAAGGCAGGGGACACGGGTTCGAGCCCTGGTCCAGGAAGATCCCACATGCTGCGGAGCAGCGAAGCCCGTGCGCCACAACTACGGAGTCTACGCTCTAGAGCCTGCGAACCACAACTACTGAGCCCACGTGTCACAACTACTGAAGCCCGCGTGCCTAGATCCTGTGCTCCATAACAAGAGAAGCCACCGCAATGAAGAGTAGCCCCCGCTCGCCGCAACTAGAAAAAGACTGCACACAGCAACGAAGACCCAACACAGCCAAAAATAAATAAATAGTAATAAAAAAATAAATAAAAAATAACTATTGATGTAAACCTCATGAAAAAGGAAATCCAAACAGCCAGTAAACACAGAAAAGTGTATGACTTCATTAAGTAATAAGAGAAAAGTGAGTCAAAACCAAGGAAACTACATGCCAATCAGATTGACAAATACATAAATAAAGTCTGGTAGTATCAGGTATTGTAGACCTGAAGTACTATGAGAATCTTCTACCCTGTTTATACTGGAGTATAAATCGACACAACTACTTTGGAAAGCATTTAGCACTCTCCATCAACTGAAGGTATATAAATAGCCTGTGAGCCAGCAGCCCTCACCCCCGCCCTGTGTAAATGCACCAGAATAACCGGTACAGCAGGATTCCTGTCCATGATTTGCATTAGCACAAACTGAAAACAAACCAAATGTCCATTAAGAGTCAAAAATTAAATAAATTTTGTGTATTCGTACAGTGGGAAAACTATCCAGCAATAAAATTGAATGAACTAGAGCTACAGGCAGCAATGTGGATGAATTTTTTAAACCAACGTTGAGAGAAAGAAATAAGATAGAAAAGACTTCATATACTATGATCCTCTACATAAAGGTAGATGTTGACAAAACTAAACTCTTTTGTTAGGGATGCATGCAGGTTAAAGGAAATGATTGTCAAGAAGTGAGGATGGTGTTTAACCTGGAAGAGGGAAGGAGCTTGTGATGAGAAAAGGATATGGGGGGGGGGCGGTTTGAGATGCTGACAAGTATCAATACTTTCAGATTCGAGTAGTGTTTATGTGAGTATTCTCTTTTTATTTGTCACATTGACAGTTTTGTTCTGTGCACTTCTCAGTACACATATCGTATTTTACAATTAAAAACCTGCGTAAAGAATCAGTCGCTTCTTGAGTGCTGGATGTGGGAGTGGGATGAGACCATTTCATTTTAAGCCCTTCACTACTGTTTGCATTCACATGTTCATTCATTCAGCATTAATTGAACATATTCTGTGTACCAAGCACTCTTCTAATTTTATATGTGTTTTAACTCATGTAATCCTCACAAGAGCTCTGTGATATGGGAGCTTATCTCCATTTTATAGATGAGGAAGTTGAGGCCTAGAGTTATAGAACTTGTCCAAGGTTATATAGCTAATGGGTAGTGCCAGGCCCATTTGCCTCAGAGAATCTGAATTTTTACAATATAATCTAAAAGAGAAATTTAATTACTAATTATAAGCAAAAAAATTGCACATTAAAGAAGATGACACGTTTTCATCTATCCAGTTAGAGAAAAACACACAGTCTGTCTTTCACACACATACATCTTGTATTGGCAGGGATTTTCCTTATTAAGCAATTATTTATTGACCAGTCTACGCTGTGCTAGGCACAGGTGCTGGGGGTAAACACTTAATAAAATACACCCCTATCTTCAAATAACTTGCACTCTTAAGTGAGGAAGTAAGCCAACAGTTATAGTAGAGGTTATATACCAAGTGATACATCGCTGATGGCAGTGTAAAATCTCAGAAATCTTTTGGAAAGAAGTTTGGAGACAGGTACCTCAGAGCCTTAAAAATGTTCATTTGCTTTGATCTCAAACTCATTTTTATGGATTTATTGTAAGAACGTTATTCTCAATATGGAAAAAAGCTTTCATGCATAAAAACGGTTATTGTCTGATAATATTGAAAAGTTGGAAAGAATATAAATGTGTAAAATGGTTAACCAGTAAACCCACTCAGTGGAATATTTTTTAGCCCACAAAAAAAAATCACGGTTATGAATCCCCGATTATATGAGAAATGATTGATTTCAATGTTAAATGGAGAAAAGTTGAACATAAAATTTGATATCCAATATGATGGAAGCTTTGTCCCAGAAAAATCACCCTAGCCAGTGTACAGAAGGGAGGAAGGAGAGCAGATGACAGGAAGGAAAATTATTCCAAAGCCTTATCATTAGTCTTACTTAAGTAATAGAATATCAAGCAATTTTACTTTCTAACTTTTTTGGTTCCATATTTCCATGTAAGGGACATGAATTATGAATACTTTGTAGGAGGAGGATACACTTTTTCACAAAAATTTAACACTTCTAACACAATTAGAAGATTGATTAAACCATCATATTAAAAGTAGAGGAATTTTGCATTTTTTTTTCCTTTTTCCCCATTGAAAACTTGACTGGCTTTAGTAATGAAACATTAAAGAATTTGAAGTTCTTAGACTCTCAGTTTTTTAAACACGTTCTGAATATAAAAATATATGTTCATTGAGCAAATGTTTGTAAACAATGAACAGCTTCTTGAAGGAAATAGCCACCTCTGCATGTACACACACCTAATCTGCTCTTTTGTCTTAAAAAAGTATCAAAAATATTTTGCCATGTCACTAAATACTCTTCTACATCAGAGAATTTGATTAAGCTTTTGCATCATCTCCCAGGAAAAACGCACAGATATATTATGAATGTAGAACTCCTGAAGCCCATTCATTAACTCTGGTTGAGACCTCTTGTCATCCTTTTCTTAGTGGCTTCATAGCGCATTCCTTCAGACGGTGAGCTGTTTTTCTTTAAACCAGTCCCAATTTGGAGGCTCTTAGCTTTCTTCTAGGGTTTGGTTATAAACAATCTTATGACATCATGTTGGTAGATAAATCTTTGCCCACATCTTTGATTTCCTTAGGGTAAACCCCTGATGTAGGATTATTGTTAGGTACCAAGAGTTACTCTCCAGAAAGTGATACCAGTTCCTCTCCCAATGATGGCATATAATAGAGTTCCTCCTTCTTTAAGTGATTGTTCAAAGCAGTTAAAAGGTATACATATACCGTACTGTTTTCATAAATATAGGAATTCTGATTGTTTATCGCTGCATAAGAAACCACCCCGAAACAGTGGCCTAAAACAATGACAGTCATTTATTTTGTTCACGAACCTGGAGGTTGAGTAGGATATTGATTCTTTTACTACACTCTTACTGACTGAAAACAATACCTATTTGACTAGCTCACAGTTCTGCAGGTCAGAAGTCCAGGCACAGCATGACTGGGTTTCCTGCTCAGATACACACGGGAACATGTGAGTTCCCTCCTGAGAGTGTTAAAGCACATGAAATTTAAGTGTAAGACATTGAGCCCCAAACGTTGGATGTTCACCATAGTTTGTGTGGGTCACAGAGCTGAAATCAAGATGTCAGTCTGGCTGTGTTAGCATCCAGAGGCTCTGGGAAAGAATGGCTTCAAGATTCTTCGGCTTGTTGGCATAATTCAGATTCTGCAGTTGCAGGACAGAGGTCCCCATTTCCTTGCTGGCTGTCATTCGGGGGACAGTCTCAGCTCCTAGAGGCCTCTCACTTGCCTTCCCTGCCACACCATTGGACTTCTTCAGAGCCAGCAATGGAGAGTCTCCCTCTTGTCCCTTTTGTACTTCAATTCAGGAAGAGTTCAGGTCCTTTTCATGGGGTGCCTGAGTAGGTCACATCCATCTAGAATAATCTCCCTATCTTAAAAAAACAACTGATTTTGAACCTTAATTCCGTCTGCAAAATCCCTTCACTGCAGCACCTAGATTTAGAGTTTGATTGGATAAGTGGAAGGTTTGTGTACTTCAGTAAGTAGGAGTCTTAGGGGCTCTGTTAGAATTCTGCCTATTGCAAGCAGTGTCCCCACTTCACGGACCGAAGTGTCTTATTTCCTGAAACTCCTAAGGGAGTTTATCAGTGTTCATTTTATTTCAGTGACCTTGGTGAATGGGAAGACTACCACCTCCGTGAGCAAGAACGGCACCCAGCTTCCTGAGTCCACAGTGTGGCTCTGCTACTTAGTGGTGTGACCTTGGCTGTGCTGCTCTACTTACTCTACTTCTTTGCCTCTGTTTCCCTCATCTGTAAAATAACATGGAGTTAGTGATTGTTCTTTCCTCGTACGGTTTGTTTTTTAAATAAATTTATTTTATTTATCTGATTTTGGCTGCGCTGGGTATTTGATACTGCTCTCGGACTTTCTCTACTTGCGTCGAGCGGGGGCTACTCTTCGTAGTGGTGTGCGGGTTTCTCATTGCGGTGGTTTCTCTTGTTGCAGAGCACGGGCTCTAGGCGCGCAGGCTTCAGTAGTTGTGGCACGCGGGCTCAGTAGTTTTGACTCGGGGGCTCTAGAGCGTAGGTTCAGTAGTCGTGGCGCACGGGCTTAGTTGCTCCGAGGCACGTGGGATCTCTCCGGACCAGGGCTCGAACCCATGTCCCCTGCACTGGCAGGCAGATTCTTAACCACTGCGCCATCAGGGAAGCCCCCTCTTAGGGTTTTGATGATTAGATTTAATGCCCAGGGAACTCCAGGAACAGTGCTTGACTGTAAATTGCTTTAAAAGTGATCACTTTTGGAGCTTCCCTGGTGGTGCAGTGGTTGAGAGTCCACCTGCCTGCCGATGCAGGGGACACGGGTTCATGCTCGATCCGGGGAAGATCCCACTTGCCGCGGAGTGGCTGGGCCCGTCAGCCATGGCTGCTGAGCCTGCGCGTCCGGAGCCTGTGCTCCGCAATGGGAGAGGCCACAACAGTGAGAGGCCCGTGTACCGCAATAAAAAAAATAAAATAAAATAAAGTGGTTACTTTAAAAAAAAATGCTTTTGAATCTGCAATTATGCAATTCAGGTGTGTTAAGCATGTTCATTAATAGGAGTTCCTACTATAAAGAGACCCACAAATAAAAATAGAACTTTTCTTTCTTGTTCTTAACTATTTATTTCTGACTTGCTATGTTATACGCATATGCCTTTTATGGTGGGCTGCCACAAATTTATGTTGGAAAAAGTGGAATTTAAATAAATCTTTACTATGCTAATTTGATAGATTTTGATAATTCATTTCACTAGCATGGTACGATATTACCAGTAGCAGACTAAAATCTGAGTTCACTTCTGGCTCTGCCCCTAAATCCTGATGAGTCCTATAGCTGGAAAGGCTTTTGGATATTATACTACGAATTAGTTATAACATTTACTCTGTTTGTTTAGGAAAAACTGGAGGAGTGCCTAAAGCAGTTAAAGGAGGAAAGAGTAATAAGACTTAAGGCTGATAAATGAGTCAATGAAGTAAACAATTTCTTATACTTTTGGGAGTGTTTTGGTTTTATTTCGATTTGATTTTAATCCATATACACATAGTTTGTAAACTTTAAAACTGTAATATGTTGCAAATTGGTTGTATCATATGGACTTTTGCATTTACTGGTATTTAGTGATCATATGATCTATATTCCAGAAAGCATGTTTTTAAAAATATGAAAATCTCGTTGTGTGTGTGTGTGTGTGTGTGTGTGTGTGTGTGTGCGCGCCCACATGCGCTTTATGACATTAGCTTATGATCTGTTCATGATTCTTTGATTCAAGAAAGCACTTCTTGTGCATATACTATATATACAGTAGCATAAAAGACATGATGAGACTCTCCTGGCAATGAATTAGGAAAGTGAATCATTTAAATAAATTTAAGATATTGGAAAACTTCTAAGAATGCAATGAAAGATAAAAATATATACTATAAGAATTACATTAGGTAATGTGCATGAAAGCAGGGCATAATCTAAAAAGTTCTAAATATACTTTATCAGAGGTTGAGCGTAGGGAGGAATTTTTCAAAGTGCATATCCACTGGATTGGCGGACACTCATTCAATAAATGGTGAGCACCTGCTTATATAAGGCAAAAGGGGCATCATGAACATAACAGCCTTTCTGAGAAATACTGGAGTTGACCTTATAGGGGGTTTTAAGTGCATAGGTGATGAGCGGAAGGGGAAGAGTGCACAGGAGTGAATATTTTGAAGGAGCCAAAGAAAACATTGGTGATCGTACATTTAATAAATTGGGTTGGGTATGATTTAGGACTTTTAAACGTAAGCATTAGATATTTTGTTCACTAAAGTTAATTCTTAACATTCAGCAGAGTTGTAATATGTTTTGTTCAGATCAGATTCTATAATTCACTTTCTAATTTAAGGGAAACTTAAAGCAGGTAATTTTCTGATGTGGAATGAAGCTCCATTACGAATTGAACCAGTTAGAAATGTGATCTTTCGTGAAAGATCATTAATAAAACGATAACTTTGGTTTACTTATATACCACCTAAGCGTTATATAGGAAACTTTGTTGGGTGCCTGGGGGTTTTGGTTATTATGTGATAATGGTCTCTGTCTTTACTGGTGGAGAGTTAGGTTAATTACAGATTAATTACATTTTGAGTGTTTTAGTTTTGTTCCTTGAAACTAGGCAAGACTACTTTTGATGAGAATGAGAAAAAAATCATGTCAGACATTTTCCATCTTCTTTTATAGTTAGAACATGAAAATGCCCAGTTAAGAAATGTAACTTTCTCTTTGTCTGAAGCCCTTCATGTCCACAAGCATGATCCTGGATGATGAAGGTGTTTTGGGCAGCATTGAGAATTCTTTTCAGAAGTTCCATGCTTTCTTGGATCTCCTTAAAGATGCTGGGTTAGTTCATTTCTCTTCATGGCGTTCTTCTCTTTGCGACTATAATGGTAGTTTGCTGAGGAACTGGAGCAATTTTCATCACTTATGTGGCCATATTTAGCCAAATTTAGTGTAATTATAGGTAATATAGTTGACGTTTTAAAAGGAGGAATTAAATTTTTTAAGAAATGCAAATAGGGGAGCCTGCTTTGGTAGAGTGGGGAGCCCATTATAAAAGAGTAACCTGTAGAGAGTAATTAGTAGGTACAGTTTTTTGTAAAGACTAAATTGAAAGCAGTTTTCATTGAAAATATTCGGGAATGGATAAGAATTTTCCTATCTTTCATTTACTTTGCTTGTTTGATAAGTTTGAATTAAAGTTATTTTTGTCTTAGACATAAAAATTATTATTAATCTGCAGGGAAGATATAGGTCAGTGGTTCTCAACCGTGAGCAATTTTGCTGAAAGAGGGAAGTGGAGATTGATAGTTGATGGAGTGGTGTTTTGTCAGTGAATGAGTTGGTGTTGGGAAGGAAGGAACAAACACATTCTTGGAAACTGGAGGAAAGGTGGTAAAGAAGTGTGGGAATGGAGGTGTGAGTGGCAGTGGACGGGGTGCATGGTACATGTTGAAGCTGCTAGTGAGACAGTGGGATGTCTCCTAGAGGATGAATCTGGAAAGGGCTGAGAATTTGGGGGAGAGAGAGGCTTGTAGTATGGAGTAGGATGTTGGCTTTTAAGATTTTAGAAGTATTTCATGATTGTAGGTCTGGGGAAATCTAAACTGCTCTTCTGTGCTTATAATAACCTTTATCTTTTCTCCTCTCCTCCTCTGGTCCAGGCTTGGGCAGCTGGCCACAATGGCTGGTATAGATCAGTCAGATTTTCATTTACTAGGTCGTCCCCAGATGAACTCTACTGTTAGTAGTCCACCTAAAGAAGAAAAGAAGGCACTTGAAGAAGAAAAATCAGAATCAAAGCAGAGTGCCCCAGGACCAACGCAAAATCTCCAAGTAAGTGGAGAGGACAGCACTTAAGGATTCTAAGAGTGATTAGCAAAAAGGAAATGACCAAGTCAGAGAGAAAATAATAATGGTCAGTCTCTAATAGTTCACGTGCTCGGGAGCTAGAAGACTCTGGAGTCCTCCCCAAATCTGAGATTAGTAAATGTGGGCCCGTTTCATGATACTGTATTGTTGTACATAAGAAAACTGGAAGTTCTTTAGAAAGTGTATGAGTTAAAGCAAACTCTCCTTAATGAAGAAAGAAAACATTACAGAAAATATTCCAAATTTTAAGTTGTATAAATGTCTGTTCTATTCATATTTTATCTAGGTTTCTATTTGTATGCAGTCAGCTTAACAATGAAGGAACACTAATGGAGGTACACGTACTGATATAATTTTTAAAATAAGTAATCTTGACATAGCTGATACGTAAGATATTACAGTGACTCACCTGGTCATGGGAATGGGAGGGGAAACCTGTCAGCTTTTCCTCCAGCCTCACTTGGAGCCCCCTTCGCCCAGCTCAGCCAATCTCAGACTGGTCTTGGGAACTGACTGGTCTTGGGAACTGACAGTCTGGTCACAAACTATATTATATACTGTTCACATGTGCCTGGAGGATAGCAAAGAAATTAATTTTCTTACAGAGTAGGGTTTTATTTTTAGTGAGGGGAAGGAAATGGGTAATAACTACCCCAGTCACCAAAGTCTGAAAATGTAGCGGACATAGCCTTGGATATAGCTAGGTTAAGCTGAGAATCACTTGGCAGGATATAATTAAGAGAAAAACTGGCTCTGAAATCTTCTGAATAATCAATTGACTGTGTTAATAATAAGATCACAGAGTAACACTGAGGTTTTGAACTCTACTTTTTAATGGTTGGCTTTGTTCATCACTGAATTTTTGTCTTGTCTTTTGTCTTTCCCTCCAGTTTCAGAAAATTACAGGTGATGCTGGGATTCCTTTGCCTGTCGACTCCTTCCATGTCCCAGTCTCTACTCAGGAGGCCTTAGAAACTTCCAAAGACAACCTGGGGGTCGCAGTCACAGAGCAGCAGCAGGAGTCTTTTGAAGATTTCATTGCTAGAACATGTTCTCCTTCAGCAGACGTCATTTCTGGAACTGGAAGTCAAAGAAAAGAAGAGGAATTACCTAGATATAGCAGGTCTTCTTCAGAGAAAATGACCAGAGCATAATATACCAAAAACTACTCTGCTAAGAAACAACCTGGGAAGGACCTGCATTCCTGCTCTGACTCACCTGTAAAGCAGAAAAGCAAAGGAATTGGGCAAAATAATTCTTTGCTTAATGAACCAATTAGAAGTGAGTCTTCGAAAAAACACATTTCTGTTAAGAAAGAGAGTACAATAGTGACTGTTTCTTCAAAGACAACTAAAAGTAAAAGTCTACTAGAACATTCTGAAAGTGATACTCTTGGATCTGATTGTGAATTTCCAGAAAGCATCCATATTCCATCACACCTAACATAGGTCTAAATATTTTAAAATCTTTTAAAATTATGTTTTTGCCTTCAAATTTTAATAAATTACTTATGTTTTTATTATAGCATATGGTGTTTTAAAATACTTGACTGGAAGCCATTATAGAAAGATTTATCTATAAATAGATATATCTATCTATTTATCTATACTTTATCTATACTTTCATTATATTATAATGAAAGTTTTGGTGTATTTTTCCTTGTGACAGTTTGCACCATTCATTCAGCTAGTGTTTACTGAGGGCTTCATATGTACAGTACTTTTCTGGGTGCTATTGCTTTCAGCAGTGAACAAAATAAAGCTTTTGCTCTCCTGGAACTAACACTCTGTGGTGGGAGAAAACATAAACAACAAAACAGGGTAAGGGGTAAAAAGAGATGGGAATAATAAATGGCATAGTTTTACCATTTGGTTAACTGTCAAACTATTATAAATCGTATGGCCAGAAGCCATTGACATATTTTAATTCACAGAGAGCATCAAACAATTTACCAAGGCACTTAACCGTGTTTATGGATTACAGCAACAGTATGAGGTAGGGAACTATTACCATCCCCATTTATAGATGAGGAGTCTGAGGAGACATTATGTGAGTTGCCCAGAATTACACAGCTGTAAGTAAGTGGGAAGCTGGGATGTGACCAGAACCCATGCTCTTTTTTTTTAATGTATGGACTTTTTTTAAAGATTTATGTGATTTTTTTAAAGATTTTTTTTGATGTCGACTATTTTTAAAGTCTTTATGGAATTTGTTACAGTATTGCTTCTGTTTTATGTTTTGGTTTTTTGGTCGCAAGGCATGTGGGATCTTAGCTCCCCAACCAGGGATCGAACCCTCACCCCCTCCATGGGAAGGCGAAGTCTTAACCACTGGACCACTAGGGAAGTCCCCCTTCTGTGGTGATTTTTATGGCAGTTTTTTTAAATTTTATTTTTTATTGATGTATAGAATTACAGTGTTGTGTTAATTACTGCTGCACAGAAAAGTGACTCATTTATACATTTATATACATTCTTTTTCATATTCTTTTCCATTATGGTTTATTACAGGATATTGAATATAGTTCCCTGTGCTATACAGTAGGGCCTTTTGGGGTTTTTTTAAATACATCCACTTTTTAAAAAATAAATGTATTTATTTTATTTTTGGCTGTGTTGGGTCTCCATTGCTACACGCGGGCTTTCTGTAGTTGCGGTGAGCGGGGGCTACTCTTCTATGCGGTGTGCAGGCTTCTCATTTTGGTGGCTTCTCTTGTTGCAGAGCATGGGCTCTAGGTGCATGGAGTTCAGTAGTTGTGGCACACAGGCTTCAGTAGCTGTGACTCGCAGGCTCTACAGCGCAGGCTCAGTAGTTGTGGCAAAATAGTCAATAATTTAATACTGAATGGAGAATTAAGGACTCTAGAGCTAACCTTTGGAGAAAAGTAAGAACAGAAAAGATAAGATTTGGAACACTCATTATTATTCCTGTTTTCATATAACAGGGTTTCTTGTCATCCAACTATTCGTTATCTACATCCTAATTTTAAGGTGTCTATAGATTCCAGCCCTTCTAAGTCAGCAAACTGATCATCCTGTTTCAGCAAATTACTCACTGATGGATTCATAACATAAACATAATACCATATAATAGAAATAAAATTCAAATCAACTTTAAAGTGAAAGTCTGAATTTTAAAGATATAATATCATGAAGCCATTGTAAATAATACCAGAGATCTGCTGGGTTAAACATACAAAGCCATTGATAGATGAGGATGTGTAGTTAACAATTTAAAAAAGAGATACAATAGAAGTAAAAGTAAAAACAACTGAGTATCAAATAATTAAGAGAAGGCCTTGGAAAACTGTTGAATTTTTACCAGAATTAGCCTGTTTGAGCTGCTAACATTGAACATGCAGTGAAGGACAGTTTACTGTCCCATAAACCAGTTTTGCTGAAATAATCACTCAAAACAAAATGTAATTCTTTTTTTTTAATTGTGGCACTTGTGCTTAATTAAAATTTAACCTAAATTTTACTGGCTATAAGAGAAAATATACTGGATTCGTTTATATAATAACATATTTTGACATAAATTTCAATTGAAATTATTTTCAAATGTATTTTCAATTTACTCTTCAGTCACTACAGATGATTTTAAGTATATGGATTTTTTTTTTCATGTACAAATCATCCTTGAAAAATAAGGATTCTTTTACTTGAGTAGGACTTATCTTAATCCAGAGATCAGATCTAGGTCCAATAGACAAAATTTTAAAACTTAAAATTTTTCTAACAGTAAAAGGCACTTAAAAGGTTAAAACCTCCTAACAGACCAGCATTCCGACTATAGAATCAGCTGATTTATGGGTAGTGAGCATTTTGTTATCAAAATACTCATCCACAGCTGAGTGAGCCTATAGCATGGATACATGGTAGATTTCTGTACCAGAAATTGGATGAGCTTGTGTGTGGATCTCCTTCCAAATGCTAAGATTTCAAGGGCTTAACTGAGACCAGAACAGCATTTTCCAAAGTTGCTGGAAACAAAGAGGCCTTTAAAATGTTCCACTGACAAAGGGTTGTAGAGCCAAATAAAGTTTAAAAACACTTCAGACCAAACTCTACTTAACAGTGAAATTCACAGAGCACATTATAGCTCATTCCACATCTCAAAAGTCCTGCAGTCAGGAAACATGTTTAAATTTACTGAACCCAGGATTTCTCAAGTTTATTTTACTACAAAATCCTTTTCTTACTTTTTTCTTTTTGTTGACTTCACATTCACTAATGTCCCATGGGGAGCATAGGTGATATTCAAATATTTAACAAACTTCAAGTGAAGGCGCTAAACAATCAGGAAGCTGTCTGACTAATTAGACTGACCCTAAAACTAGTGTTCTTTGGATCACTATTTAGAGGAAAAATCTGGTTTAAAACTGAGATCTTAATTGATAATCTAATGCCATCAATCTGCAAAGTTGCCTTAATTAGTAGGGGTTTTTTTTCTTTTTTTTTTTGGTTACAGTTGCTGGACTTAAAGTGTAGCTGATATAACGTAAATCATTTCAAAAAGGTCAAATGTATGATGTCACATGTTCTCTAGCATCAAATCCATTTCACTAAGTCTAAAATAATCTCTTTCAAGAGACGCAATATTTTTTTTAACCCCTGGAAGGTTCGGTTCTAACCTTAAAATAACTTAAAGACACTTTTCAAAACTAAACTAAAAATTGAAAAAATAAATAAGTAGAAAAGGGCAAGAGCTAAAGTAAGAGACATTTTCACTGGCCATTAAAAAAATTCTCTTCTTAAATCTGATTTTTAAAAATTAATAGAAAAGACTGGCAATTAACTTATTTTCCCTGGTGACTACTGCCTGTTTGGGTGATACAAACATTTACCTAGATAACTGTGCTTTAGGAGTAATAAGAATTATATTTTTGGTCTCTGTCCCAGTTTCTGCCACAGAGTTTCTAACACCCTTGGTATTTCCTAAGGGATGAGATGATAATGGTGTCTTTTGTTATGTTAACAAGGTGATCTTTGGAAAGCACCTAAGGATGGGAGCGGGCAGCCTGTGGAGCCAACCTTGTGATTAGAGGTTGGAACTTTCAGTCCCACCCCCTTGCCCTCAGGGCAGGGAAGAGCCATCAAGACTGAGCTCAATCGCCCATGGCCAATGAGTTATTCAGTCACGCCTGTGTACTGAAGCCTCCATAAACCCCCAAGGACAGGGTTCAGGGAGCTTCCCAGTTGGTGAGCACATGAGATTTGGGGAGAGTGGGCTCCATGCTTTCTCCCCATACCTCGTCCTATACATGTTTCCTATCTGGCTGTTGCTGAGTTTTATCATTTTATAATACACCGGTTAATCTAGTTAATAGAATATTTCTGTGAGTTCTATGAGTCACTTGGGCAAATTAATTAAAGCTAAGAAGGGGGTCGTTGGAACCTCTGATCTGTGGTACAAGGGTCAGAAGCACAGGTGACAACATATACTTGGTGACTGGCACCTGAAGTGTGTGTGTGCATTCCTGCTGGACTGAGCCCTTAACATGTGAGATCTGATGCTATCTACAGGTAGATAGTGCCAGAATTGAGTTGAATTATAGGACACCCAGCCGTTTGAGCACTGCTATGCTCTCTCATTGGAAATGGGGTGCTCAGGACCACTTAATGCTGTCCAGGCTCTGGCGTCTGTGAATTCATGACAACAGTAACCTCTGAAACATACACATGTACCTTTGCCACAAAAAACTTCTGATAGACACATAAGAAATTAATAAAAGTTGCTAAGAAAGGGGGTAAGGGACCTAACATTGGTTGGATGAGGGGGGAAAAATATTCCAGAAGGAATTACTACTACTATCTATCTTTTGATAGTATGTGATTTTTAAATATGTGATCTCATTTGATTTTCCAAATACAAATAAACAAGATAATTATCTTTTTTTTTTAAAAAAGGCTGAAGAAAATGTAGTTTTATATACTTCAGGAAAAAGAAAATTGAGGGCGGATTTGATTTTAGTGTTCAGTAGGCCAAGAAATGTGAATAAAGAAAGAATTACTATAAAGGGGCCAGAAAAATGATTTAGGAGACAAGACTTTAGGAGACACTTTCTGATAAGCAGAGCAGTACTCTTGCCCATTTCCTTTGTTTTTGGCCACCAATGGTTAAAGGCTCCTGTGAGAGGGCTTACAAGGGGACTAGTGTCCACATCAAGTGGATAGCTTAGATCCTGATACCAACTACTGGAAATTATCCAGGGCCCAGGAAAGAAGTACTGGTAAGCTGCAGTTGCCAGCACGGTGCTTGGTAGATGTAAATATTTGTGGGTCTGCTAAATTAATGGTAAGACTATAATTCATAATACCTTGCACACAAACTAGATTGGTAAGTTTTCAGTGGATGACTTTATTACCATTCAGAACTCAGTTAGATGGAACAGTACTCCTCAATGACTGAGAAATCAATCTTCCTCAATCTTCATGTATCACCATCTGCAAACATTGCTCTCTGTCACAGATTACCTGCCTTCAGCTATGGATGAGACAGTGAGATGCATTTCATTCTCCTCTTCCTGGACACACAGAACAATAACCTTTTCTAACCTCCCTTGGAGCCAGGCAGAGGTCAAGTTTTTGCATTCTTGTTGAAAGGGTATGGGTCTACCACTTTCAGGCCTGGCCAGGAGATATTATGCATGATTGACCATGTTCCCTTCTGCTGTAGTTTAGGTAGTCATGCATTTAAGACAACACCTCAAGGTGGAGGGGGCATGGGTTCCTGATTCACTACTTGAAAGCAATCTGCTAAGAATGAACCACCTAATTCACACGGGTCTCTGACAAGAGAAATAAACATTTATTAAGTTAAGACACTTGGCTTTCAGGAGTGTTTGTTATACCACCTAGCATCAATTACCTTGAGTAATTCATTGCTAAACTGGTACACTGGTAATAACCACGGACTAGTGATGAGTCTACTTAATTCCAATCCTCTCCATTTCTCATTGATGATTTACTCTATACTCACCAGAAATTATTTTTCATAGGACTTCTTGATGACCATGTCAGTCTAGAATTATCCACAGTATCTCTGTCTATCTCTTCCTCCAATTCAACTTCCCAGTAGGGGACTGGCATTACCCCTCTGTGTAGATACAACCATGGAGGATCAGGTCCTAACGAGATCGTATCTAGAAGGGCCCTGTTCTACAAGGTTAATGGTTTATTTTGCTATACCTTGGATTCATACGTTGATTTAAAATAAAAAGTGACATGATTTTTGAAGGTTGAAGCTGAGTGGCTGAACCAAATTTCTATAATCAAGTTAACATATATTTTCCCCCTGAGTCTGTACTAGGTCATTTCTTAAAAATTATTTTTTCTATCCTATGACTCTATATGTTTACATGAGCATTAGTTATTATTCCCAACGTCTATGTTATGGACGGAAAATAGGATTCTTCTCGTGTCCCAACTCAAATCAAACAGTAAAGCATTGTTTACATTATACAAGGTTTACATTGCACAGGACTGTTTATATTCTACAAGCATCCTGAGGTCATGTCTAGACCCAATGGGGAAAAATGTCATAATAGATTAGTAAGGACTGTAATGAAGATGGAAGGGGAAAGTGGTGGCATATGTGCTAGGCATTTATTTCCCCAACTGAGGTCATTTCCTTGTCATGTATCACAATGCTACTGTAGTTGCTCATGTGCTGCAATCCACTGCCCACCCATCCACCCATCTAACATTTCTGAGGACTTAATCTGTGCCAAGGACTCTACTCTCTGCCTGAAAGGCAAGTGAAAAGTACAACCCAGGTCTTTCCTGAAGGAGCACATAAAGGAAGACTGATCTCTGAATAGTAAGTGACACAAGATAATGGCTGAATGGGTGGTTGCTTTTATCGTGTACTTGCAGGATAGAAAGCAGAGAGAAAAATAGCTCCAAAGAGTTGGACAGTTATATTATCATTGATTTTCGAGTGACCACCAATTAAAGGGCATGCTTAGCAGCTAGAAATGAGGACCTCATTAGATGACTACAAGAGCCAGACACTTTCAAAACTTTCCCCTAAACTCTCAGTTCCATTTTCATTTCATGAAGAGACAGCTTGGGAAGTCAGAGGTCACGCTCTTGTATGTCCACAACAGGGATGATTTAAGGCACCGGTAAGCTCCTGCTGAACTGCCACCTAAGGTCATATGACTGTGAATCATGGCGGGATATAATGACTTGGGCAACATTCTTTCCTGCAAATACGTACAAGATGGATGATGAACAGTATTGAAGTGTAATATATGGTGCCGATCATGAATTTAAATTCCCTCAGAAATGGAGGAGAAACAATTAGCAAAGGGCATTCTTGACTTCGTTGAGCAGCAATGCCTCTCTGACTCCCGAGACACTCATTTTCAGCAGTCAGGCCACAAGATGTGTCTTCAATTTCTGCAAAATCTAGTTCTAGCTAGATTTGGGGAACTAATGGGAACATGATCTTAATGGATGTCTCATGTTTCTCATGCAGTGTGGCTGTGGAATTTTATGGGATGGAGTCAACAAAAAGACAGGTCCTTTTTTACAGCATTCTTTATATCTGTTCAATCTTGTCACTACCATAGTGTCCTACTAAAAGGACGTTTCAGGGACTGTGTGAGGCCTGGTACAGTGCGTTTTTATAGTCAGAGTGGGTCAGCGGATGGAGAATCACATGAGAGAAAACAAGAGGATGAGGTGCCATTCCTGGCTCCAGCTTCACCTCAGAGAATGACCTTGGCAGAAGCACTTAACCTCACTTTGAATCTTTGAACGTCAGTTTTCTTATCTGTGAAATGAGGAAAGAACATCTGCCCCTTTGCTCCCTCTCAGGATTGTTGGAGGATTAAACAGATCAGGGCTATAACCTGAAGTACAGTGAACTCATGAGGAAAAAAATTAGACATCACTTAACTGTATAAATATTCTTTTTAATCATTACTAATTTCCAAAGGTGAAGAAAACCTTGTTTAAAAAAATATGTAAGCTGATTGTTTTTCTGGAAACAAAATAAAGGCTCAACTAGCAACCCTGCATTATAAAAGAGACCTGAAATGCACATTCCAAATCTACTTCGAGACAGAAAGACCCCCAAATTCCTTCCAGTTTCCTAAGATTTTTCCACTATAATTTTTTTTTTATTGTCTTCTTCATAAAATGTTAGTTATATTTTTGGGGTTTTTGCTATTGCATAGTTTAGCATATATAAGGAA
>NW_022983335.1:0-50438 GCF_011762595.2 Tursiops truncatus
TTTTCACCTCTGCAGTTTTTGTGAATTTTCTGCCCCTGAGTTCCATTGTTCAACTCGTGTTTATGGAAACTGGCCACAAAGCAGCGGGATTTCCTCACCCTATACTGTTTCCATGGCAACCCTAGCCTTTGGTCATCGTCTTCGCTGATTGAAATTAGTGACCATGTGCCTGTCTTAACACTAGGACTTGTCTCTCATTGTTCCTCATCCTTCGCTTCATCCTCTGTACAATTCCAAACTGTACGCAACAGGATGTTGCACAGTGCTGACATCTCCAAGTGGGAGACTTTAGTAAAGACGCTGAGGGGTGAACCCCGAGCACCAGGAGATGAATGCGATGAGATGCCTTTTCCAACTCTTCCCGATCAGAACGGTATACCATCCTCTGGGTGTGACAGACATGTTTTAGCAGTAGGAAAGTCCCATTCATGTAAGGAGACACCAGGGCTTTTTCAAAAACAAATCATGTCTCCCCGAAACCCAAACTGGGAAGTTTTTAAGCTACGGCTACACATATGTTCATTAAGGCCTTGGGAAGTAGGCCGAGTCCAAACTTTAGATGATTGAAGTCTTCAGGGTCAGAAGCACTCACCACCAGCTTCCCTTAGGCTACACTTTAACTGTCATTGATAGATGATGTCAATAAAAATATCTATTCTTTTTCAGATTATTTCCCCTTATAGGTTATTGCAAATGTTGAGTGTAGTTCCCTGTGCTATACAGTAGTTCCTTGTTGATGATCTATTTTATACATAGCAGTGTTATGTTTTCATTCAAACTGTTTAATTTATCCCTCCTCCCACCTTTCCCCTTTGGTATATAAATTATAAGATTTTATACTTCTCAGAAATGGGAGCTGAAGAGAGGTATCATTTTCATGGAAAAGCATTTAAACAGATTGAAGGTTTAAACCAGATTATTAGCTGTACATCCTTGGAAAGAAATCACACTTCGTTTCTCTAATATTGACCTGACAATAAGACAAACCTTTTCACTGAACTTGCTTATAAAAGTGATGGAATCTCAAATGGAAGTGTTAAAACATCTATTTTACCCGGCCTTATACACTGTTCTATGTTAACTACAGTTTGGCTCACACATCTGTTTCATTGAGGTTACATAGTCTCAATTTCTGTTGACTGATCCTCCAGGTGGACCCCAACAAGTGTCCCCCTGCCCAGTGTCATTGGGCCAACAGATCGAGACTGAGTTGGTTTCACAAGCAAAGGAAACTTTATTTTTGATCAGAGAATGGAGAGGTGAGAGCATGCACTACCCCGTGGGCTGTGGGCTGGGCTGCTGTGTAGAGATCCTGTCAAGTCAGTGGGAACGGAGGGAGGCGGCGGAGCTCTCGAGGGCCGGTTGGCTGTACTCCAGGCTCTATAATCGTGGAGTCTGCACTGGGCCCCAGGAGCTGAGTGTCGACCCAGCCATTCTGCACTAGGAAATCTGGTCTGAAGTGCCGGGTTGGAACCTCTGCATCGGACCCTAGGAGCACGTGAAATTAGACAAAGCACAAGGATAAAAAGGTTAGACTTGACTTTATTGCCCAGATTCTATTTTATCTCCCAGGGATTTTTAATGGCTTTGCTGGGGACAAACCCCTCCTCTGCCTTTTGTCCCGTTCCTCATTCTTGGAGTGCTGAGGGTGCAGACCCTTCTTCTGTAACTGCTGAGTGCTGAGTTGGGAGCCCTCATACCCTGGGCGAGGGTCAGAGCTTCTCCCCAGCAGCCTCCCGGTGACGTTGATTGTCCCCCAGAACCCCTGCCTCCCTGCTCGTCCACCTGAGCACCAGCATTGGAAGTGTTATAGATTCTAATGACACTTTAAGGGTCCGGAAAGAGTGAGATGTGCAGAAGGGACCGCGTTGACGCCCCCGCTGGCGGCCGGTATCACCCCGCCCCACATTCTCTGGTCGCAACTAGGTCTGCCACATTAGTCGGCCCTTCAGACGTCTCTGCAGCCTAGAGCTCTGACCAGTATCGAGCTTTCTTCAATTAGGCCTGAATTAACGTACCAACAGCACCAGTGTCAGAGCCCTGCCCGCTCAACTCCAGACAGTCCAGGGTCAGTGTGACAAGGACCATGATGCTACTGAGTCCACAGCCTTTTGAGTAAACAGGAGTCCAGCCGGTCTTATTGGCCACCATCATCACGGTGTATGTAGGCTTTTCTATGGTGACAGTGTGGTATACTGTTCCCCCGCCAGATTATTAGCTCCCCTCTGGTGCAGTAGGTCCTGCAAGCAGTAGTCTACTCTTTTGGGACCACTCTTGTTGTTTTATGAGAGAAACTCCAGGTCAAGTGATGTTCACACTAGTCGTCATGGTGCCCTGTTTCCCCCGGTTATCTCTCTGGATGTTGGAGTTGGAGGCCTCCTCACTCGAGGTCGGTGTGCCCACGAGCGAACCCTGCAACTTCAGGCATGGTTGGTGGTTAGGATCACCACGTGGGGTCCCTTTTCCCTTAGATGGAGGTGGCCTTTTGGGCTGCTGATCCAGGTTTTAGATACCGCCAGTATCTTGGCCAGATGTGGCAGTGGGCCAAGCCCCTTAGTGACCGTAGTTTATCCTACCTGGATGGCATTCTTGCATTGTTCCATTTCAAGTGGTCCCAGTTTTTGCACTAATTCTCCAATGGCGATTCACCTTTCACCGGGAATGTAAAGGTCAAAGGGTTTAGCTAAATTAGGAGTTCCAGGGCAAGGGTCTGAATGACTGCTCTTTCCATTCTTGAAAGGCCACTTCTGGATTCTATTCAAAAGGATCATCATCTTTTCCTTTCAGTGTTTCATATAGAGGCCCAGCTAGTAGACTGTAGTTAGGGATCCAGAAGCAGCAAACCCTGGCCTCCCCAGGAACCCCTAAGCTGTCTTCTAGTTTTAGAAAGGGGTAAGGCTGAAAATGGTTTCTTCCCTTTCCTGGGATGGGCTTCTCTGACCTTCTGTGAGAATGAAGCCCAGGCAGGTCACCGCAGTCTGTGATATTTGAGCTTTTTCTTGGACAACTTCTATCCTTTATTGGCTTGGTAGTTCAGAGGCCTCCTTAGTAGGGCTGGTGATCAGAATGTCGTCTGCATATTGAAGGAGGGTTTCCTTTTCCAGAGGTAGAACTTTTAGGTCTTTAGCTAAGCTTTCCCCAAAGATGGTGTGGGAATTTTTGCACCATTGGGCCAGACGGCCCGGAAGTTTTGTTTTAGTTGTATGTTTGAGTCCTGCCACTCACAAGCCAAAATTTCTTGTGACTCTGGGACTAATGGAATACAAAAGAAGGCATCATTGAAGACTAATACAGAATACCATGTCCTGGTGGTTGGTAGAATGACCAGCAGGGTGTAGGAATTAGGAGCACTGGAGGTATATCCTCGGTGGCTTCACTGACTGTCCTGACATCCTTTACCAGGTCCCCAGCAGCCCATGGGGCTCTCGTGGTCAGACCAATCCCAGAATATGGAGCTCACCTGGCAGGTACCCCACCCCCACCCCAGCCCACGGGGCTCTCGTGGTCAGGCCCCTCCCAGGATACAGAGCTACCCTTGCAGGTACCGTGGCAGGGCTGGGCACACAGGAACCGTGCACATAGCCCTCATTGCAGAGCACCCCCAGCTCACCTGTCGCTCAGAGCTGACACAGAGCACCTCAGAGCAGGACTTGAACTAACAAACAGCAGCTGCGACAGGTCTGTGACCCTGGGCATCACTCCGTGAGGCCTCCCTCCACCTGGTCTTCCAGAGACTTCCACTGCACCCGGGGCACCAGGCCTCTGTCTCCAACCACCACCCACCCCTCCTCTCCCTGACTCCTGGGTTCCTCTCATTAGGAGAGGGTTTTCTTGAAGTTGTCTCCCACTCATGGGCCAGATAAAATGATTAGAAAACAAGCCAAAGCTGCAGCCCCTTGTCTATCCTGACTCTCAGGAGCCCACACTGTTCCTTGGACCTGGCCGGTTCAGCAAGTTCCATTTTCTGCAACTGTGAGCCCCTGAGGGGTGATGATTGGCTGACCTGGGCAGCCTTACCGTGCCGGCCAGCCCTCCCCAGGTGTGCCTGGGTTGAGATCAATATAAATACCACTCCAGGCAGCAAGAGCCCCTGCAGCCGTGCCTGACGCCATTTTCTCTGCCCTGTCAGCAGTCTCGGGGCTGGGCTGGTGGGAGGGAGTGAGAGGCCACGGCTTTGTGGGTGGCCCAGTGTGAGTGGGGCTCTGCTGGACTTTCTGCAGCAGTTGCCAGGCTGCCACCTGCTAAAGAAGAGGATGTGTCACCCATACCTGCTGCTGGAATTTCTCCCTGGGCAGAGGTGAGGAAGGAAAAAAGCAGTGGGGGCAGGGACAGGACGGGTATCTCAGGCAGGGAAATGGAAATCTTCCAGAAGAGCACCCAGGGCCAGGACCATCCTGGCTGGCCTGCAGGCACCAAGTCGGCCGGCATGCTGTCACTCGTGTGGCTCTATGGCCCTTCCTCTAGGCTTTCAAGTCCTTGTATATATTCAGGTGTTTTACCTGGCTGGTGGGAATAGTTCAGCAGCAACTGGCCTGGGGCTCAGCTCACGTTTACTCACAGATGTCTCGGCACGGTGCCCCAGCTTTGCAATGAGACGCTTGTTGCGTGGGGGCTGCTGGCTGAATGGGAGACGATTCCCCACCACTGACCAAACTTCAGAATTTTTACAACTGGAGCAAGTGCCCTGATACGGTTTTCCTCTGTGTAACTGGTGGGTTCTGTGTTTTTTTCTCTTTTTCGTTTTTGGTTCAAGGTAGATTTTATTCCTCTTTTTGTATTTACAGATTAAGCATGGAAATAATTTATTCATATAAATACAGTATGTGCAGGGAATAATTGTTTTTTCTGTTTTATTTTTAAATTTTTACTTCTTTTTAATTTTGATTTTATATTTTTTATACAGCAGGTTCTTATTGGTTATCTATTTTATACATATAAATGTATACATGCCAATCCCAGTCTCTCAACTCCTCCACCACCACCACCCCCAACAGCTTTCCCCCCTTGTTGTCCATACGTTTGTTGTCACATCTGTTTGCTCTATTTATGCCTTGCAAAATGGTTAATCTGTACAGTTTTTTTCTAGGTTCCACATATATGCATGAATATCAAGATTTGTTTTTTCTCTTTCTGACTTACTTCACTCTGTATGACAGTCCTCTAGATCCATCGACGTCTCTACAATGACCCAATTCATTCCTTTTCATGCTTAGTAAATTCCATTTTATATATTTACCACAGCTTTATGCATTCGTCTGTCTGTGGGCATTTAGGTTGCTTCCATTACCTCGATATTGTAAATAGTGATGCAATGAACATTGCGGTGAATGACTCTTTTTGATTTATGGTTTTGTCTGGGTATATGTCCAGTACTGGGATTGCTGTATCATATGGTAATTCTATGTTAGTTTCTTAAGAAATTCCATATTGTTCTCCATAATGACTGTATCAATTTAATTCCAACAATAGTGGAAGAGGGTCCTTTTTCCACACCTTTCCAGCATTTTTTGTTTGTAGATTTTCAAGATACTTATAGTCAGGTACATTCTTAGGCGTTTAATATCGGTGTTGAGTCCATTTCGTTGAGCAAGGAGTAGCTCTTGTCTATTCCATATTTGGCTTAAGGAACTTTATCTGTGCTCATTTCAATCTCTGGTTTTATGCAGCACCCCAACTCACCTTTCCCCTTAAGCAAGCATAAGTTGGTTTTCTAAATTTGAGACCCTGTTCTGTTTTGTAATTCAGTTCCTGTGTAGCCAAGTTTACATTCCGTGTATTACTGATATCTTATGATGTTTCTTTTTCTGTGTGACTTATTTCAGTTAGAATCATCATACCTGAATCCACTCATTGTGCTGCTAAGGGCCTGATGACATAGATTTCATTGCTGAGTGATATTGCTTTGTAAGTAAATACCACAACTTCTTTATCCATTTTTCACTTTCTGCGATGTTGAACTTGTACTGTAAACGAGGTTCTTGTAAACAGAGCCGTCCCAAACTTTGGGGTGGCTGTGTCTTTTTGATTTTAATTTCCCTAAGCTATAGGACCATAAGTGGAAGTGCCCTAGGCTCTGTTGCTTTGTTTTTTAGATGTTTCAGGAAACACCATACACTTCTCCCGAGTGTCTGTTGGCAATTTACATCCCGCCCATCAGCATAACAAGGCTCCCAGTTCTCCATGGCCTGTCCTGCCTTTCTGGATTTTACACTTTTTTCAGATGGCCCTTTTGACCGGGGGGAGTGAGACTTCATTGTAGTGCAGATTTCCTTTGCAAGCTTGCTTGGTTGGCCAAAAAGGGCGTATGCGTTTTTTCCTGAATATATTCAGGAAAAAACGCATACGCCCTTTTTGGCCAAGTGCATCATTGTGGACGTTCTGCCTCTTTTCCTATGCTTTCAATGCAATTCCAGTCTACCTCCTGAAATCGGTTTCCTGCAATTCTGCCCCGCTTTCAAGTCCTCTTGGCAGCCTTACTTCAGTCTATTTTTGGACGATAGCTGTCATTTATAACTCTGCAGGTTTGTGAATTACAGTGCCCCTGAGCTCCTTTCTTCAACTCGCTTTCTTGTGAGCTGGCCGCAACACCGCAGGATGGCTTCAGGCCCTAATCTGGTTCTGGCACGGCACGCTGAGCCTTTGGTTAATTCCTCTTCCTGGTGGGAAATGAGAGTTAAATTTGCCCGTCCAGACACCTCCAGCTAGTCTCTCATTGGTTCTCGCTATTCCTGTTCATCTTCCGCAGAAATTGCAAACTGGGCCAAACAGGAGGTTAAAGGCGCTGACTCTCCAAGTGGGGAGAGTGTTAGTAAAGCGTCTGGAATGTTGCACCCGAGTACCAGGGGAGGAAAACTGAGACATATTTGAACACGTCTCCCGATCACATGGTTGATCATACTCTGGGTTCCACATGCATGTTTTAGCTGAAGGAAGAATACCTTAAACCTGGAGAGTTGAAACCCGTGGAATGGGTACCATGCAATATGACTTCAAAGGGTCTTCATTTGCTCACCGAACCTCTCCAATCCTATCACTGCTGCGTTTATGCCCCTGTACACATGCTTGATTCTCTTTCGGAGACATAGCAATCCATAGGTTTTAAGATACTTACTAGTCAGGTACATTCTTAGGCGTTTAATATGCGGTGTTGAGTCCATTTCGTTGAGCAAGGAGTAGCTCTTGTCTATTCCATATTTGGCTTAAGGAACTTTATCTGTGCTCATTTCAATCTCTGGTTTTATGCAGCACCCCAACTCACCTTTCCCCTTAAGCAAGCATAAGTTGGTTTTCTAAATTTGAGACCCTGTTCTGTTCTGTAATTCAGTTCCTGTGTAGCCAAGTTTACATTCCGTGTATTACTGATATCTTATGATGTTTCTTTTTCTGTGTGACTTATTTCAGTTAGAATCATCATACCTGAATCCACTCATTGTGCTGCTAAGGGCCTGATGACATAGATTTCATTGCTGAGTGATATTGCTTTGTAAGTAAATACCACAACTTCTTTATCCATTTTTCACTTTCTGCGATGTTGAACTTGTACTGTAAACGAGGTTCTTGTAAACAGAGCGTCCCAAACTTTGGGGTGGCTGTGTCTTTTTGATTTTAATTTCCCTAAGCTATAGGACCATAAGTGGAAGTGCCCTAGGCTCTGTTGCTTTGTTTTTTAGATGTTTCAGGAAACACCATACACTTCTCCCGAGTGTCTGTTGGCAATTTACATCCCGCCCATCAGCATAACAAGGCTCCCAGTTCTCCATGGCCTGTCCTGCCTTTCTGGATTTTACACTTTTTTCAGATGGCCCTTTTGACCGGGGGGAAGTGAGACTTCATTGTAGTGCAGATTTCCTTTGCAAGCTTGCTTGGTTGGCCAAAAAGGGCGTATGCGTTTTTTCCTGAATATATTCAGGAAAAAACGCATACGCCCTTTTTGGCCAAGTGCATCATTGTGGACGTTCTGCCTCTTTTCCTATGCTTTCAATGCAATTCCAGTCTACCTCCTGAAATCGGTTTCCTGCAATTCTGCCCCGCTTTCAAGTCCTCTTGGCAGCCTTACTTCAGTCTATTTTTGGACGATAGCTGTCATTTATAACTCTGCAGGTTTGTGAATTACAGTGCCCCTGAGCTCCTTTCTTCAACTCGCTTTCTTTTGAGCTGGCCGCAACACCGCAGGATGGCTTCAGGCCCTAATCTGGTTCCGGCACGGCACGCTGAGCCTTTGGTTATTTCCTCTTCCTGGTGGGAAATGAGAGTTAAATTTGCCCGTCCAGACACCTCCAGCTAGTCTCTCATTGGTTCTCGCTATTCCTGTTCATCTTCCGCAGAAATTGCAAACTGGGCCAAACAGGAGGTTAAAGGCGCTGACTCTCCAAGTGGGGAGAGTGTTAGTAAAGCGTCTGGAATGTTGCACCCGAGTACCAGGGGAGGAAAACTGAGACATATTTGAACACGTCTCCCGATCACATGGTTGATCATACTCTGGGTTCCACATGCATGTTTTAGCTGAAGGAAGAATACCTTAAACCTGGGTAGTTGAAACCCGTGGAATGGGTACCATGCAATATGACTTCAAAGGGTCTTCATTTGCTCACCGAACCTCTCCAATCCTATCACTGCTGCGTTTATGCCCCTGTACACATGCTTGATTCTCTTTCGGAGACATAGCAATCTATAGGTTTTAAGATACTTACTAGTCAGGTACATTCTTAGGCGTTTAATATGCGGTGTTGAGTCCATTTCGTTGAGCAAGGAGTAGCTCTTGTCTATTCCATATTTGGCTTAAGGAACTTTATCTGTGCTCATTTCAATCTCTGGTTTTATGCAGCACCCCAACTCACCTTTCCCCTTAAGCAAGCATAAGTTGGTTTTCTAAATTTGAGACCCTGTTCTGTTCTGTAATTCAGTTCCTGTGTAGCCAAGTTTACATTCCGTGTATTACTGATATCTTATGATGTTTCTTTTTCTGTGTGACTTATTTCAGTTAGAATCATCATACCTGAATCCACTCATTGTGCTGCTAAGGGCCTGATGACACAGATTTCATTGCTGAGTGATATTGCTTTGTAAGTAAATACCACAACTTCTTTATCCATTTTTCACTTTCTGCGATGTTGAACTTGTACTGTAAACGAGGTTCTTGTAAACAGAGGCGTCCCAAACTTTGGGGTGGCTGTGTCTTTTTGATTTTAATTTCCCTAAGCTATAGGACCATAAGTGGAAGTGCCCTAGGCTCTGTTGCTTTGTTTTTTAGATGTTTCAGGAAACACCATACACTTCTCCCGAGTGTCTGTTGGCAATTTACATCCCGCCCATCAGCATAACAAGGCTCCCAGTTCTCCATGGCCTGTCCTGCCTTTCTGGATTTTACACTTTTTTCAGATGGCCCTTTTGACCGGGGGGAAGTGAGACTTCATTGTAGTGCAGATTTCCTTTGCAAGCTTGCTTGGTTGGCCAAAAAGGGCGTATGCGTTTTTTCCTGAATATATTCAGGAAAAAACGCATACGCCCTTTTTGGCCAAGTGCATCATTGTGGACGTTCTGCCTCTTTTCCTATGCTTTCAATGCAATTCCAGTCTACCTCCTGAAATCGGTTTCCTGCAATTCTGCCCCGCTTTCAAGTCCTCTTGGCAGCCTTACTTCAGTCTATTTTTGGACGATAGCTGTCATTTATAACTCTGCAGGTTTGTGAATTACAGTGCCCCTGAGCTCCTTTCTTCAACTTGCTTTCTTGTGAGCTGGCCGCAACACCGCAGGATGGCTTCAGGCCCTAATCTGGTTCCGGCACGGCACGCTGAGCCTTTGGTTATTTCGTCTTCCTGGTGGGAAATGAGAGTTAAATTTGCCCGTCCAGACACCTCCAGCTAGTCTCTCATTGGTTCTCGCTATTCCTGTTCATCTTCCGCAGAAATTGCAAACTGGGCCAAACAGGAGGTTAAAGGGCTGACTCTCCAAGTGGGGAGAGTGTTAGTAAAGCGTCTGGAATGTTGCACCCGAGTACCAGGGGAGGAAAACTGAGACATATTTGAACACGTCTCCCGATCACATGGTTGATCATACTCTGGGTTCCACATGCATGTTTTAGCTGAAGGAAGAATACCTTAAACCTGGAGAGTTGAGACCCGTGGAATGGGTACCATGCAATATGACTTCAAAGGGTCTTCATTTGCTCACCGAACCTCTCCAATCCTATCACTGCTGCGTTTATGCCCCTGTACACATGCTTGATTCTCTTTCGGAGACATAGCAATCCATAGGTTTTAAGATACTTACTAGTCAGGTACATTCTTAGGCGTTTAATATGCGGTGTTGAGTCCATTTCGTTGAGCAAGGAGTAGCTCTTGTCTATTCCATATTTGGCTTAAGGAACTTTATCTGTGCTCATTTCAATCTCTGGTTTTATGCAGCACCCCAACTCACCTTTCCCCTTAAGCAAGCATAAGTTGGTTTTCTAAATTTGAGACCCTGTTCTGTTCTGTAATTCAGTTCCTGTGTAGCCAAGTTTCCATTCCGTGTATTACTGATATCTTATGATGTTTCTTTTTCTGTGTGACTTATTTCAGTTAGAATCATCATACCTGAATCCACTCATTGTGCTGCTAAGGGCCTGATGACATAGATTTCATTGCTGAGTGATATTGCTTTGTAAGTAAATACCACAACTTCTTTATCCATTTTTCACTTTCTGCGATGTTGAACTTGTACTGTAAACGAGGTTCTTGTAAACAGAGGCGTCCCAAACTTTGGGGTGGCTGTGTCTTTTTGATTTTAATTTCCCTAAGCTATAGGACCATAAGTGGAAGTGCCCTAGGCTCTGTTGCTTTGTTTTTTAGATGTTTCAGGAAACACCATACACTTCTCCCGAGTGTCTGTTGGCAATTTACATCCCGCCCATCAGCATAACAAGGCTCCCAGTTCTCCATGGCCTGTCCTGCCTTTCTGGATTTTACACTTTTTTCAGATGGCCCTTTTGACCGGGGGAAGTGAGACTTCATTGTAGTGCAGATTTCCTTTGCAAGCTTGCTTGGTTGGCCAAAAAGGGCGTATGCGTTTTTTCCTGAATATATTCAGGAAAAAACGCATACGCCCTTTTTGGCCAAGTGCATCATTGTGGACGTTCTGCCTCTTTTCCTATGCTTTCAATGCAATTCCAGTCTACCTCCTGAAATCGGTTTCCTGCAATTCTGCCCCGCTTTCAAGTCCTCTTGGCAGCCTTACTTCAGTCTATTTTTGGACGATAGCTGTCATTTATAACTCTGCAGGTTTGTGAATTACAGTGCCCCTGAGCTCCTTTCTTCAACTCGCTTTCTTGTGACCTGGCCGCAACACCGCAGGATGGCTTCAGGCCCTAATCTGGTTCCGGCACGGCACGCTGAGCCTTTGGTTATTCCTCTTCCTGGTGGGAAATGAGAGTTAAATTTGCCCGTCCAGACACCTCCAGCTAGTCTCTCATTGGTTCTCGCTATTCCTGTTCATCTTCCGCAGAAATTGCAAACTGGGCCAAACAGGAGGTTAAAGGGCTGACTCTCCAAGTGGGGAGAGTGTTAGTAAAGCGTCTGGAATGTTGCACCCGAGTACCAGGGGAGGAAAACTGAGACATATTTGAACACGTCTCCCGATCACATGGTTGATCATACTCTGGGTTCCACATGCATGTTTTAGCTGAAGGAAGAATACCTTAAACCTGGGAGTTGAAACCCGTGGAATGGGTACCATGCAATATGACTTCAAAGGGTCTTCATTTGCTCACCGAACCTCTCCAATCCTATCACTGCTGCGTTTATGCCCCTGTACACATGCTTGATTCTCTTTCGGAGACATAGCAATCCATAGGTTTTAAGATACTTACTAGTCAGGTACATTCTTAGGCGTTTAATATGCGGTGTTGAGTCCATTTCGTTGAGCAAGGAGTAGCTCTTGTCTATTCCATATTTGGCTTAAGGAACTTTATCTGTGCTCATTTCAATCTCTGGTTTTATGCAGCACCCCAACTCACCTTTCCCCTTAAGCAAGCATAAGTTGGTTTTCTAAATTTGAGACCCTGTTCTGTTCTGTAATTCAGTTCCTGTGTAGCCAAGTTTACATTCCGTGTATTACTGATATCTTATGATGTTTCTTTTTCTGTGTGACTTATTTCAGTTAGAATCATCATACCTGAATCCACTCATTGTGCTGCTAAGGGCCTGATGACATAGATTTCATTGCTGAGTGATATTGCTTTGTAAGTAAATACCACAACTTCTTTATCCATTTTTCACTTTCTGCGATGTTGAACTTGTACTGTAAACGAGGTTCTTGTAAACAGAGCCGTCCCAAACTTTGGGGTGGCTGTGTCTTTTTGATTTTAATTTCCCTAAGCTATAGGACCATAAGTGGAAGTGCCCTAGGCTCTGTTGCTTTGTTTTTTAGATGTTTCAGGAAACACCATACACTTCTCCCGAGTGTCTGTTGGCAATTTACATCCCGCCCATCAGCATAACAAGGCTCCCAGTTCTCCATGGCCTGTCCTGCCTTTCTGGATTTTACACTTTTTTCAGATGGCCCTTTTGACCGGGGGGAAGTGAGACTTCATTGTAGTGCAGATTTCCTTTGCAAGCTTGCTTGGTTGGCCAAAAAGGGCGTATGCGTTTTTTCCTGAATATATTCAGGAAAAAACGCATACGCCCTTTTTGGCCAAGTGCATCATTGTGGACGTTCTGCCTCTTTTCCTATGCTTTCAATGCAATTCCAGTCTACCTCCTGAAATCGGTTTCCTGCAATTCTGCCCCGCTTTCAAGTCCTCTTGGCAGCCTTACTTCAGTCTATTTTTGGACGATAGCTGTCATTTATAACTCTGCAGGTTTGTGAATTACAGTGCCCCTGAGCTCCTTTCTTCAACTCGCTTTCTTGTGACCTGGCCGCAACACCGCAGGATGGCTTCAGGCCCTAATCTGGTTCCGGCACGGCACGCTGAGCCTTTGGTTATTTCCTCTTCCTGGTGGGAAATGAGAGTTAAATTTGCCCGTCCAGACACCTCCAGCTAGTCTCTCATTGGTTCTCGCTATTCCTGTTCATCTTCCGCAGAAATTGCAAACTGGGCCAAACAGGAGGTTAAAGGGACTGACTCTCCAAGTGGGGAGAGTGTTAGTAAAGCGTCTGGAATGTTGCACCCGAGTACCAGGGGAGGAAAACTGAGACATATTTGAACACGTCTCCCGATCACATGGTTGATCATACTCTGGGTTCCACATGCATGTTTTAGCTGAAGGAAGAATACCTTAAACCTGGGAGTTGAAACCCGTGGAATGGGTACCATGCAATATGACTTCAAAGGGTCTTCATTTGCTCACCGAACCTCTCCAATCCTATCACTGCTGCGTTTATGCCCCTGTACACATGCTTGATTCTCTTTCGGAGACATAGCAATCCATAGGTTTTAAGATACTTACTAGTCAGGTACATTCTTAGGCGTTTAATATGCGGTGTTGAGTCCATTTCGTTGAGCAAGGAGTAGCTCTTGTCTATTCCATATTTGGCTTAAGGAACTTTATCTGTGCTCATTTCAATCTCTGGTTTTATGCAGCACCCCAACTCACCTTTCCCTTAAGCAAGCATAAGTTGGTTTTCTAAATTTGAGACCCTGTTCTGTTCTGTAATTCAGTTCCTGTGTAGCCAAGTTTACATTCCGTGTATTACTGATATCTTATGATGTTTCTTTTTCTGTGTGACTTATTTCAGTTAGAATCATCATACCTGAATCCACTCATTGTGCTGCTAAGGGCCTGATGACATAGATTTCATTGCTGAGTGATATTGCTTTGTAAGTAAATACCACAACTTCTTTATCCATTTTTCACTTTCTGCGATGTTGAACTTGTACTGTAAACGAGGTTCTTGTAAACAGAGCCGTCCAAACTTTGGGGTGGCTGTGTCTTTTTGATTTTAATTTCCCTAAGCTATAGGACCATAAGTGGAAGTGCCCTAGGCTCTGTTGCTTTGTTTTTTAGATGTTTCAGGAAACACCATACACTTCTCCCGAGTGTCTGTTGGCAATTTACATCCCGCCCATCAGCATAACAAGGCTCCCAGTTCTCCATGGCCTGTCCTGCCTTTCTGGATTTTACACTTTTTTCAGATGGCCCTTTTGACCGGGGGGAAGTGAGACTTCATTGTAGTGCAGATTTCCTTTGCAAGCTTGCTTGGTTGGCCAAAAAGGGCGTATGCGTTTTTTCCTGAATATATTCAGGAAAAAACGCATACGCCCTTTTTGGCCAAGTGCATCATTGTGGACGTTCTGCCTCTTTTCCTATGCTTTCAATGCAATTCCAGTCTACCTCCTGAAATCGGTTTCCTGCAATTCTGCCCCGCTTTCAAGTCCTCTTGGCAGCCTTACTTCAGTCTATTTTTGGACGATAGCTGTCATTTATAACTCTGCAGGTTTGTGAATTACAGTGCCCCTGAGCTCCTTTCTTCAACTCGCTTTCTTGTGACCTGGCCGCAACACCGCAGGATGGCTTCAGGCCCTAATCTGGTTCCGGCACGGCACGCTGAGCCTTTGGTTATTTCCTCTTCCTGGTGGGAAATGAGAGTTAAATTTGCCCGTCCAGACACCTCCAGCTAGTCTCTCATTGGTTCTCGCTATTCCTGTTCATCTTCCGCAGAAATTGCAAACTGGGCCAAACAGGAGGTTAAAGGGCTGACTCTCCAAGTGGGGAGAGTGTTAGTAAAGCGTCTGGAATGTTGCACCCGAGTACCAGGGGAGGAAAACTGAGACATATTTGAACACGTCTCCCGTTCACATGGTTGATCATACTCTGGGTTCCACATGCATGTTTTAGCTGAAGGAAGAATACCTTAAACCTGGAGAGTTGAAACCCGTGGAATGGGTACCATGCAATATGACTTCAAAGGGTCTTCATTTGCTCACCGAACCTCTCCAATCCTATCACTGCTGCGTTTATGCCCCTGTACACATGCTTGATTCTCTTTCGGAGACATAGCAATCCATAGGTTTTAAGATACTTACTAGTCAGGTACATTCTTAGGCGTTTAATATGCGGTGTTGAGTCCATTTCGTTGAGCAAGGAGTAGCTCTTGTCTATTCCATATTTGGCTTAAGGAACTTTATCTGTGCTCATTTCAATCTCTGGTTTTATGCAGCACCCCAACTCACCTTTCCCCTTAAGCAAGCATAAGTTGGTTTTCTAAATTTGAGACCCTGTTCTGTTCTGTAATTCAGTTCCTGTGTAGCCAAGTTTACATTCCGTGTATTACTGATATCTTATGATGTTTCTTTTTCTGTGTGACTTATTTCAGTTAGAATCATCATACCTGAATCCACTCATTGTGCTGCTAAGGGCCTGATGACATAGATTTCATTGCTGAGTGATATTGCTTTGTAAGTAAATACCACAACTTCTTTATCCATTTTTCACTTTCTGCGATGTTGAACTTGTACTGTAAACGAGGTTCTTGTAAACAGAGCCGTTCCAAACTTTGGGGTGGCTGTGTCTTTTTGATTTTAATTTCCCTAAGCTATAGGACCATAAGTGGAAGTGCCCTAGGCTCTGTTGCTTTGTTTTTTAGATGTTTCAGGAAACACCATACACTTCTCCCGAGTGTCTGTTGGCAATTTACATCCCGCCCATCAGCATAACAAGGCTCCCAGTTCTCCATGGCCTGTCCTGCCTTTCTGGATTTTACACTTTTTTCAGATGGCCCTTTTGACCGGGGGGAAGTGAGACTTCATTGTAGTGCAGATTTCCTTTGCAAGCTTGCTTGGTTGGCCAAAAAGGGCGTATGCGTTTTTTCCTGAATATATTCAGGAAAAAACGCATACGCCCTTTTTGGCCAAGTGCATCATTGTGGACGTTCTGCCTCTTTTCCTATGCTTTCAATGCAATTCCAGTCTACCTCCTGAAATCGGTTTCCTGCAATTCTGCCCCGCTTTCAAGTCCTCTTGGCAGCCTTACTTCAGTCTATTTTTGGACGATAGCTGTCATTTATAACTCTGCAGGTTTGTGAATTACAGTGCCCCTGAGCTCCTTTCTTCAACTCGCTTTCTTGTGAGCTGGCCGCAACACCGCAGGATGGCTTCAGGCCCTAATCTGGTTCCGGCACGGCACGCTGAGCCTTTGGTTAATTCCTCTTCCTGGTGGGAAATGAGAGTTAAATTTGCCCGTCCAGACACCTCCAGCTAGTCTCTCATTGGTTCTCGCTATTCCTGTTCATCTTCCGCAGAAATTGCAAACTGGGCCAAACAGGAGGTTAAAGGGACTGACTCTCCCAGTGGGGAGAGTGTTAGTAAAGCGTCTGGAATGTTGCACCCGAGTACCAGGGGAGGAAAACTGAGACATATTTGAACACGTCTCCCGATCACATGGTTGATCATACTCTGGGTTCCACATGCATGTTTTAGCTGAAGGAAGAATACCTTAAACCTGGGTAGTTGAAACCCGTGGAATGGGTACCATGCAATATGACTTCAAAGGGTCTTCATTTGCTCACCGAACCTCTCCAATCCTATCACTGCTGCGTTTATGCCCCTGTACACATGCTTGATTCTCTTTCGGAGACATAGCAATCCATAGGTTTTAAGATACTTACTAGTCAGGTACATTCTTAGGCGTTTAATATGCGGTGTTGAGTCCATTTCGTTGAGCAAGGAGTAGCTCTTGTCTATTCCATATTTGGCTTAAGGAACTTTATCTGTGCTCATTTCAATCTCTGGTTTTATGCAGCACCCCAACTCACCTTTCCCCTTAAGCAAGCATAAGTTGGTTTTCTAAATTTGAGACCCTGTTCTGTTCTGTAATTCAGTTCCTGTGTAGCCAAGTTTACATTCCGTGTATTACTGATATCTTATGATGTTTCTTTTTCTGTGTGACTTATTTCAGTTAGAATCATCATACCTGAATCCACTCATTGTGCTGCTAAGGGCCTGATGACATAGATTTCATTGCTGAGTGATATTGCTTTGTAAGTAAATACCACAACTTCTTTATCCATTTTTCACTTTCTGCGATGTTGAACTTGTACTGTAAACGAGGTTCTTGTAAACAGAGCCGTTCCAAACTTTGGGGTGGCTGTGTCTTTTTGATTTTAATTTCCCTAAGCTATAGGACCATAAGTGGAAGTGCCCTAGGCTCTGTTGCTTTGTTTTTTAGATGTTTCAGGAAACACCATACACTTCTCCCGAGTGTCTGTTGGCAATTTACATCCCGCCCATCAGCATAACAAGGCTCCCAGTTCTCCATGGCCTGTCCTGCCTTTCTGGATTTTACACTTTTTTCAGATGGCCCTTTTGACCGGGGGAAGTGAGACTTCATTGTAGTGCAGATTTCCTTTGCAAGCTTGCTTGGTTGGCCAAAAAGGGCGTATGCGTTTTTTCCTGAATATATTCAGGAAAAAACGCATACGCCCTTTTTGGCCAAGTGCATCATTGTGGACGTTCTGCCTCTTTTCCTATGCTTTCAATGCAATTCCAGTCTACCTCCTGAAATCGGTTTCCTGCAATTCTGCCCCGCTTTCAAGTCCTCTTGGCAGCCTTACTTCAGTCTATTTTTGGACGATAGCTGTCATTTATAACTCTGCAGGTTTGTGAATTACAGTGCCCCTGAGCTCCTTTCTTCAACTCGCTTTCTTGTGAGCTGGCCGCAACACCGCAGGATGGCTTCAGGCCCTAATCTGGTTCCGGCACGGCACGCTGAGCCTTTGGTTAATTCCTCTTCCTGGTGGGAAATGAGAGTTAAATTTGCCCGTCCAGACACCTCCAGCTAGTCTCTCATTGGTTCTCGCTATTCCTGTTCATCTTCCGCAGAAATTGCAAACTGGGCCAAACAGGAGGTTAAAGGGCTGACTCTCCAAGTGGGGAGAGTGTTAGTAAAGCGTCTGGAATGTTGCACCCGAGTACCAGGGGAGGAAAACTGAGACATATTTGAACACGTCTCCCGTTCACATGGTTGATCATACTCTGGGTTCCACATGCATGTTTTAGCTGAAGGAAGAATACCTTAAACCTGGAGAGTTGAGACCCGTGTAATGGGTACCATGCAATATGACTTCAAAGGGTCTTCATTTGCTCACCGAACCTCTCCAATCCTATCACTGCTGCGTTTATGCCCCTGTACACATGCTTGATTCTCTTTCGGAGACATAGCAATCCATAGGTTTTAAGATACTTACTAGTCAGGTACATTCTTAGGCGTTTAATATGCGGTGTTGAGTCCATTTCGTTGAGCAAGGAGTAGCTCTTGTCTATTCCATATTTGGCTTAAGGAACTTTATCTGTGCTCATTTCAATCTCTGGTTTTATGCAGCACCCCAACTCACCTTTCCCCTTAAGCAAGCATAAGTTGGTTTTCTAAATTTGAGACCCTGTTCTGTTCTGTAATTCAGTTCCTGTGTAGCCAAGTTTACATTCCGTGTATTACTGATATCTTATGATGTTTCTTTTTCTGTGTGACTTATTTCAGTTAGAATCATCATACCTGAATCCACTCATTGTGCTGCTAAGGGCCTGATGACATAGATTTCATTGCTGAGTGATATTGCTTTGTAAGTAAATACCACAACTTCTTTATCCATTTTTCACTTTCTGCGATGTTGAACTTGTACTGTAAACGAGGTTCTTGTAAACAGAGGCGTCCCAAACTTTGGGGTGGCTGTGTCTTTTTGATTTTAATTTCCCTAAGCTATAGGACCATAAGTGGAAGTGCCCTAGGCTCTGTTGCTTTGTTTTTTAGATGTTTCAGGAAACACCATACACTTCTCCCGAGTGTCTGTTGGCAATTTACATCCCGCCCATCAGCATAACAAGGCTCCCAGTTCTCCATGGCCTGTCCTGCCTTTCTGGATTTTACACTTTTTTCAGATGGCCCTTTTGACCGGGGGAAGTGAGACTTCATTGTAGTGCAGATTTCCTTTGCAAGCTTGCTTGGTTGGCCAAAAAGGGCGTATGCGTTTTTTCCTGAATATATTCAGGAAAAAACGCATACGCCCTTTTTGGCCAAGTGCATCATTGTGGACGTTCTGCCTCTTTTCCTATGCTTTCAATGCAATTCCAGTCTACCTCCTGAAATCGGTTTCCTGCAATTCTGCCCCGCTTTCAAGTCCTCTTGGCAGCCTTACTTCAGTCTATTTTTGGACGATAGCTGTCATTTATAACTCTGCAGGTTTGTGAATTACAGTGCCCCTGAGCTCCTTTCTTCAACTCGCTTTTTTGTGACCTGGCCGCAACACCGCAGGATGGCTTCAGGCCCTAATCTGGTTCCGGCAGGGCACGCTGAGCCTTTGGTTAATTCCTCTTCCTGGTGGGAAATGAGAGTTAAATTTGCCCGTCCAGACACCTCCAGCTAGTCTCTCATTGGTTCTCGCTATTCCTGTTCATCTTCCGCAGAAATTGCAAACTGGGCCAAACAGGAGGTTAAAGGCACTGACTCTCCAAGTGGGGAGAGTGTTAGTAAAGCGTCTGGAATGTTGCACCCGAGTACCAGGGAGGAAAACTGAGACATTTTGAACACGTCTCCCGTTCACACGGTTGATCATACTCTGGGTTCCACATGCATGTTTTAGCTGAAGGAATAATACCTTAAACCTGGCTGGTTGTAACCCGTGTAATGGGTACCATGCAATATGACTGAAAGGGTCTTCATTTGCTCACCGAACCTCTCCAATCCTATCACTGCTGTGTTTATGCCCCTGTACACACACTTGATTCTCTTTTGGAGACATAGCAATCCATAGGTTTTAAGATACTTACTAGTCAGGTACATTCTTAGGCGTTTATAGGGTGTTGAGTCCATTTCGTTGAGCAAGGAGTAGCTCTTGTCTATTCCATATTTGGCTTAAGGAACTTTATCTGTGCTCATTTCAATCTCTGGTTTTATGCAGCACCCCAACTCACCTTTCCCCTTAAGCAAGCATAAGTTGGTTTTCTAAATTTGAGACCCTGTTCTGTTCTGTAATTCAGTTCCTGTGTAGCCAAGTTTACATTCCGTGTATTAGTGATATCTTATGATGTTTCTTTTTCTGTGTGACTTATTTCAGTTAGAATCATCATACCTGAATCCACTCATTATGCTGCTAAGGGCCTGATGACATAGATTTCATTGCTGAGTGATATTGCTTTGTAAGTAAATACCACAACTTCTTTATCCATTTTTCACTTTCTGCGATGTTGAACTTGTACTGTAAACGAGGTTCTTGTAAACAGAGCCGCCCAAACTTTGGGGTGCTGTGTCTTTTTGATTTTAATTTCCCTAAGCTATAGGACCATAAGTGGAAGTGCCCTAGGCTCTGTTGCTTTGTTTTTTAGATGTTTCAGGAAACACCATACACTTCTCCCGAGTGTCTGTTGGCAATTTACATCCCGCCCATCAGCATAACAAGGCTCCCAGTTCTCCATGGCCTGTCCTGCCTTTCTGGATTTTACACTTTTTTCAGATGGCCCTTTTGACCGGGGGGAAGTGAGACTTCATTGTAGTGCAGATTTCCTTTGCAAGCTTGCTTGGTTGGCCAAAAAGGGCGTATGCGTTTTTTCCTGAATATATTCAGGAAAAAACGCATACGCCCTTTTTGGCCAAGTGCATCATTGTGGACGTTCTGCCTCTTTTCCTATGCTTTCAATGCAATTCCAGTCTACCTCCTGAAATCGGTTTCCTGCAATTCTGCCCCGCTTTCAAGTCCTCTTGGCAGCCTTACTTCAGTATATTTTTGGACGATAGCTGTCATTTATAACTCTGCAGGTTTGTGAATTACAGTGCCCCTGAGCTCCTTTCTTCAATTCACTTTTTTTTGAGCTGGCCGCAACACCGCAGGATGGCTTCAGGCCCTAATCTGGTTCCGGCAGGCACGCTGAGCCTTTGGTTAATTCCTCTTCCTGGTGGGAAATGAGAGTTAAATTTGCCCGTCCAGACACCTCCAGCTAGTCTCTCATTGGTTCTCGCTATTCCTGTTCATCTTCCGCAGAAATTGCAAACTGGGCCAAACAGGAGGTTAAAGGGCTGACTCTCCAAGTGGGGAGAGTGTTAGTAAAGCGTCTGGAATGTTGCACCCGAGTACCAGGGGAGGAAAACTGAGACATATTTGAACACGTCTCCCGATCACATGGTTGATCATACTCTGGGTTCCACATGCATGTTTTAGCTGAAGGAAGAATACCTTAAACCTGGAGAGTTGAGACCCGTGGAATGGGTACCATGCAATATGACTTCAAAGGGTCTTCATTTGCTCACCGAACCTCACATTTCTCTTAGCGCAAACAGTTTCCAGCCTTATGTCTCATCCTGCTGTGGGTCTAGATGTGTTCAATCCATGTTGCATCACCGTCCCTGAGGAAAAGTTGTAAGAGGTTTTCTCTGTCTCTCTGTCGTTTATTTTTTTCAATTTATTACTATATTGGTTACAGCTGATTTTCAAAGCTCTGTTTCTTGCTGCTGTACATCCACTTGATTCACGTACAGAGAGACATCAATAAATTCTTTTTCAGATTCTTACCAGTCGTATATATTCTTTTCCGGTGACTTGAGTGTGCTGAGTGCAGTTCTTTTAGCTACCGTGTAGGCCTTGTTGATTATCAGTTTGGTATTTGGAATGGTATCTTTGCTAATTTCAACCTCCTGGATGATGCCTCACCCCTCCCCACCTTTCCCGTTTAGCAGCCTTATGCGTGTTTTCTACATATTTGACTATGTTTTTGTTTTGTAATTTATTTCATGTGTAGCCATTTTGGATTCCACCTTTAAGTGATATCTTATGATATGTGTCTTTTTCTTTTTGAATTCTGTCACTTAGAATGATCATACGTAACTCCTCCGGAGTTGTTACAACTGGCCATATTTCATTGATTTCCAGGCTGAATAATATTCCACTCTACCTAAGTACCACATCTCTATCCATTTTTTCCCTCCAGAGACATTTAAGTTATATCCTAGTCGAGGATCTTTTAAACAGAGAGGGGGTAAACATTGGGGTGCCTGTGTCCTCTCGATTTTTGTTTTTCCCAAGATATACGCCCATGAGTGCAAGTGCCCTATGCTCTGTAGCTCATTTTTTAGATGCTTTAGTAAACACAATACACTTCTCCAGAATGGCCGTTGGCAATATACATTTCCACTATAAGTCTCACAGGGCTCCCTCTTCTCGTTGCCCTGTCCTGCATTTCTGTTGTTTACACTTTTTGAGGATGGCTCTTCTGACTGATGCGAAGTGATATCTTTTGTAGTATTGACTTCCAGTGCCCACCTGTTTGGTTGGCTAAAAAAGTGTATGCCCTTTTCTTGAATATATACAGAAAAGAACGCATACACCCTTTTTGGCCAACTGCAATGTTGGCAATGTTCAGCTCCTTTTCTTGTGCTTAATGGCGAGTCCTTTCTACCTCCTCAAATCCCTTTCCTGCGTTTTCTCCCTTGCTTACAAGTCCTTTTCTCTGACTTTCCTCAAGACATTTTTCAGTGATGGATATTTTCAACTCTGCAGTTTTGTGAATTTTACTGCCCCTGAGTTCCATTGTTCAACTCGTGTTTATGGGAACTGGCCACAAAGCAGCGGGATTTCCTCAAGCCCTATACTGTTTCCATGGGCAACCCTAGCCTTTGGTCAATTCGTCTTCCTGATTGGAAATTAGAGTGACATGTTGCCTGTCTGAACACCTAGGACTTGTCTCTCATTGTTTCCTCATCCTTCCGCTTCATCCTCTGGACAAATTCCAAACTGTACGCAACAGGATGTTGACAGTGCTGACATCTCCAAGTGGGGAGACTGTTAGTAAAGACGCTGGAGGTGTGAACCCGAGCACCAGGAGATGAGGAGATGAGATGCCTTTTCCAAACTCTTCCCGATCAGAGGGTATACCATCCTCTGGGTGTGACAGACATGTTTTAGCAGTAGGAAGAGTCCATTCATGTAAGGAGAACACCAGGGCTTTTTCAAAATCAGTGTCTCCCCGAAACCCAAACTGGGGAAGTTTTTAAGCTACGGCTACACATATGTTCATTAAGGGCCTTGGGAAGTAGGCAGAGTCCAAACTTTAGATGATTGAAGTCTTCAGGGTCAGATGATTGAAGTCTTCAGGGTCAGAAGCACTCACCACCAGCTTCCCTTAGGCTACACTTTAACTGTCATTGATAGATGATGTCAATAAAAATATCTATTCTTTTTCAGATTATTTCCCCTTATAGGTTATTGCAAAATGTTGAGTGTAGTTCCCTGTGCTATACAGTAGTTCCTTGTTGATGATCTATTTTATACATAGCAGTGTGTATGTGTTCATTCCAAACTGTTAATTTATCCCTCCTCCCACCTTTCCCCTTTGGTAATAATAAATTATAAGATTTTATACTTCTCAGAAATGGGGGAGCTGAAAGAGAGGTATCATTTTCAATGGAAAAGCATTTAAAACAAGATTGAAGGTTTAACCAAGATTATTAGCTGTACATCCTTGGAAAGAAATCACTTCGTTTCTCTAATATTGACCTGACAAATAAGACAACCTTTTCACTGAACTTGCTTATAAAAAGTGATGGAAATATCAAATGGAAGTGTTAAAAACATCTTATTTTACCCGAGCCTTATACCACTGTTCTATGTTAACTACAGTTTGGCTCACACATCTGTTCATTGAGGTTACAATAGTCTCAATTTCTGTTACTGATCCTCCAGAGTGGACCCCAACAAGTGTCCCCCTGCCCAGTGTCATTGGGGCCAACAGATCGAGACTGAGTTTGGTTCACAAGCAAAGGAAACTTTATATTTTGATCAGAGAATGGAGAGGTGAGAGCATGCACTACCCCGTGGGCTGTGGGCTGGGCTGCTGTGTAGAGATCCTGTCAGAGTCAGTGGGGACGGGAGGGAGGCGGCGGAGCTCTCGAGGGCCGGGTTGGCTGTAGCTCAGGCTCTATATCGTGGAGTCTGCACTGGGCCCCAGGAGCTGAGGTGTCGACCCAGCCATTCTGCACTAGGAAACCCTGGTCTGAAGTGCCGGGTGTGGAACCTCTGCATGCGGGACCCTAGGAGCACGTGAAATTAGACAAAGCACAAAGGATAAAAAAGGTTAGACTTGACTTTATTGCCCAGATTCTATTTTTATCTCCCAGGGATTTTTAATGGGCTTTGCTGGGGACAAACCCCTCCTCTGCCTTTTTGTCCCGTTCCTCATTCTGGAGTGCTGAGGGTGCAGACCCTTCTTCTGTAACTGCTTGAGTGCTGAGTTGGGAGCCCTCATACCCTGGGGCGAGGGTCAGAGCTTCTCCCCAGCAGCCTCCCGGTGACGTTGATTGTCCCCAGGACCCCTGCCTCCCTGCTCGTCCACCTGAGCACCAGCATTGGAAGTGTTATAGATTCTAATGACCTTTAAGGTCCAGGAAAGAGATGTGCAGAGACGCTGTGGGGGCCGGTTTCACCCCGCCCCACATTTGTTCGGCCACCTTAGGCTGACCGTCTCTGCCAGCCTAGATGCTCTGACCAGTAGTCTGCGCTTTCTTCAGTTAGGCCCCTGAATTAACGTACAAACAGCACCAGGTGTCAGAGCCCCTGCCCGCTCAACTCCCAGACAGTCCAGGGTCAGTGGTGATCAAGGACCATGATGGCTACTGAGTCAACAGCCTTTTGAAGTAAACAGGAGTCCAGCCGGTCTTATTGGCCACCATCATCACGGTGTCTGTAGGCTTTTCTATGGTGACAGTGTGGTATACTGTTCCCCGCCAAGATTATTAGCTCCCCTCTGGGTGCAGTAAGTCCTGCAAGCAGTAGGTCTACTCTTTTGGGACACACTCTTGTTGTTTTATGAGAGAAACTCCAGGTCAAGTGATGTTCACACGAGTCGTCATGGTGCCCTGTTGCCCCGGTTATCTCTCTGGATGTTGGAGTTGGAGGGCCTCCTCACTCGAGGTCGGTGTGCCCCACGGAGCGAACCCTGCAACTTCAGGGCATGGTTGGTGGTTAGGATCACCACGTGGGGTCCTTTTCCCTTAGGAGGGAGGTGGCCTTTTGGGCTGCTGATTTCCAGGTTTTTAGATACCGCCAGTATCTTGGCCAGATGTGGCAGTGGGCCAAGCCCCTTAGTGACCGTAGTTTATCCTACCTGGATGGCATTCTTGCATTGTTCCATTTCAAGTGGTCCCAGTTTTTGCACTAATTCTCCAATGGCGATTCACCTTTCACCGGGAATGTAAAGGTCAAAGGGTTTAGCTAAATTAGGGAGTTCCAGGGCAAGGGTCTGAATTGACTGCTCTTTCCATTCTTGAAAGGCCACTCTGGATTCTATTCAAAAGGATCATCATCTTTCCTTTCAGTGTTTCATATAGAGGCCCAGCTAGTAGACTGTAGTTAGGGATCCAGAAGCAGCAAACCCTGGGCCTCCCCAGGAACCCCTAAGCTGTCTTCTAGTTTTAGAAAGGGGTAAGGCTGAAAATGGTTTCTTCCCTTTCCTGGGATGGGCTTCTCTGACCTTCTGTGAGAATGAAGCCCAGGCAGGTCACCGCAGTCTGTGATATTTGAGCTTTTTCTTGGACAACTTCTATCCTTTATTGGCTTGGTAGTTCAGAGGCCTCCTTAGTAGGGCTGGTGATCAGAATGTCGTCTGCATATTGAAGGAGGGTTTCCTTTTCCAGAGGTAGAACTTTTAGGTCTTTAGCTAAGCTTTCCCCAAAGATGGTGTGGGAATTTTTGCACCCTTGGGGCCAGACGGCCCGGAAGTATTGTTTTAGTTGTATGTTGAGTCCTGCCACTCACAAGCCAAAATTTCTTGTGACTTCTGGGACTAATGGAATACAAAAGAAGGCATCATTGAAGACTAATACAGAATACCATGTCCTGGTGGTTGGTAGAATGACCAGCAGGGTGTAGGAATTAGGAGCAACTGGAGGTATATCCTCGGTGGCTTCACTGACTGTCCTGACATCCTTTACCAGGTCCCCAGCAGCCCATGGGGCTCTCGTGGTCAGACCAATCCCAGAATATGGAGCTCACCTGGGCAGGTACCCCACCCCCACCCCAGCCCACGGGGCTCTCGTGGTCAGGCCCCTCCCAGGATACAGAGCTACCCTTGCAGGTACCGTGGCAGGGCTGGGCACACAGGAACCGTGCACATAGCCCTCATTGCAGAGCACCCCCAGCTCACCTGTCGCTCAGAGCTGACACAGAGCACCTCAGAGCAGGACTTGAACTAACAAACAGCAGCTGCGACAGGTCTGTGACCCTGGGCATCACTCCGTGAGGCCTCCCTCCACCTGGTCTTCCAGAGGACTTCCACTGCACCCGGGGCACCAGGCCTCTGTCTCCAACCACCACCCACCCCTCCTCTCCCTGACTCCTGGGTTCCTCTCATTAGGAGAGGGTTTTCTGAAGTTGTCTCCCACTCATGGGCCAGATAAAATGATTAGAAAACAAGCCAAAGCTGCAGCCCCTTGTCTATCCTGACTCTCAGGAGCCCACACCTGTTCCTTGGACCTGGCCGGTTCAGCAAGTTCCATTTTCTGCAACTGTGAGCCCCTGAGGGGTGATGATTGGCTGACCTGGGCAGCCTTACCGTGCCGGCCAGCCCTCCCCAGGTGTGCCTGGGTTGAGATCAATATAAATACCACTCCAGGCAGCAAGAGCCCCTGCAGCCGTGCCTGACGCCATTTTCTCTGCCCTGTCAGCAGTCTCGGGGCTGGGCTGGTGGGAGGGAGTGAGAGGCCACGGCTTTGTGGGTGGCCCAGTGTGAGTGGGGCTCTGCTGGACTTTCTGCAGCAGTTGCCAGGCTGCCACCTGCTAAAGAAGAGGATGTGTCCACCCATACCTGCTGCTGGAATTCTCTCCCTGGGCAGAGGTGAGGAAGGAAAAAAGCAGTGGGGGGAGGGACAGGACGGGTATCTCAGGCAGGGAAATGGAAATCTTCCAGAAGAGCACCCAGGGCCAGGACCATCCTGGCTGGCCTGCAGGCACCAAGTCGGCCGGCATGCTGTCACTCGTGTGGCTCTATGGCCCTTCTCTAGGCTTTCAAGTCCTTGTATATATTCAGGTGTTTTACCTGGGACGGGTGGGAATAGTTCAGCAGCAACTGGCCTGGGGCTCAGCTCACGTTTACTCACAGATGCCTCGGCACGGTGCCCCAGCTTTGCAATGAGGACGCTTGTTGCGTGGGGGCTGCTGGCTGAATGGGAGACGATTCCCCACCACTGACCAACTTCAGAATTGTTTACAACTGGAGCAAGTGCCCTGATACGGTTTTTCCTCTGTGTAACTGGTGGGGTTCTGTGTTTTTTTTTCTCTTTTTCGTTTTGGTTCAAGGTAGATTTTATTCCTCTTTTTTGTATTTACAGATATAAGCATGGAATAATTTATTCATATAAATACATGTATGTGCAGGGAATAATTGTTTTTTTCTGTTTTATTTTTTAAATTTTATTTCTTTTTAATTTTGAATTTTATTTAATATTTTATACAGCAGGTTCTTATTGGTTATCTATTATATACATATAAATGTATACATGCCAATCCCAGTCTCTCAACTCCTCCCACCACCACCCCCCCAACAGCTTTCCCCCCTTGTTGTCCATACGTTTGTTGTCTACATCTGTTGCTCTATTTATGCCTTGCAAAATGGTTAATCTGTACAGTTTTTCTAGGTTCCACATATATGCATGAATATACAAGATTTGTTTTTCTCTTTCTGACTTACTTCACTCTGTATGACAGTCTCTAGATCCATCGACGTCTCTACAAATGACCCAATTTCATTCCTTTTCATGGCTTAGTAATATTCCATTTTATATATGTACCACAGCTTTATGCATTCGTCTGTCTGTGGGCATTTAGGTTGCTTCCATTACCTCGATATTGTAAATAGTGATGCAATGAACATTGCGGTGAATGACTCTTTTTGATTTATGGTTTTGTCTGGGTATATGTCCAGTACTGGGATTGCTGTATCATATGGTAATTCTATTGTTAGTTTCTTAAGAAATTCCATATTGTTCTCCATAATGACTGTATCAATTTATATTCCCAACAATAGTGGAAGAGGGTTTCCTTTTCTCCACACCCTTTCCAGCATTTTTTGTTTGTAGATTTTCAATGATGCCTATTCTACCAGGTGTGAGGTGATACCTCATTGTTGAATCCATTTCGTTGAGCAAGGGGTAGCTCTTGTCTATTACATATTTGGCTTATGGAACGGTATTCTGTGCTAATTTCAAACTCTGCTTTTATGCAGCACCCCAACTCACCTTCCCCCTTAAGCAGGCATAAGTTGGTTTTCTAAATTTGAGACCCTGTTCTGTTTTGTAATTCAGTTCATGTGTAGCCAAGTTTCACATTCCGTGTATTAGTGATACCTTATGATGTTTCTTTTTCTGTGTGACTTATTTCACTTAGAATCATCGTAGCCTGCAATCCACTCATTATGCTGGTACGGGCCTGGATGACATAGATTTCATTGCTGAGTGGTATCTGTTGTACAGTAAGTACCAGCAACTTCTTTATCCATTATTTCAGCTTCTCTGGATATTGAACTTGTACGGTAAAGAGAGTTCTTGTAAAAGAGCCGTCCCAAACTTTGGGGTGGCTGTGTCTTTTTGATTTTAATTTCCCTAAGCTATAGGACCATAAGTGGAAGTGCCCTAGGCTCTGTTGCTTTGTTTTTTAGATGTTTCAGGAAACACCATACACTTCTCCCGAGTGTCTGTTGGCAATTTACATCCCGCCCATCAGCATAACAAGGCTCCCAGTTCTCCATGGCCTGTCCTGCCTTTCTGGATTTTACACTTTTTTCAGATGGCCCTTTTGACCGGGGGGAAGTGAGACTTCATTGTAGTGCAGATTTCCTTTGCAAGCTTGCTTGGTTGGCCAAAAAGGGCGTATGCGTTTTTTCCTGAATATATTCAGGAAAAAACGCATACGCCCTTTTTGGCCAAGTGCATCATTGTCGGTCGTTCTGCCTCTTTTCCTAGTGCTTTAAATGCAATTCCAAGTCCTATCCTCCTGAAATCGGTTTTCCTGCAATTCTGCCCCGCATTCAAGTCCTCTTGGCAGCCTTACTTCAGTATATTTTCGGACGATAGCTGTCATTTATAACTCTGCAGGTTTGTGAATTACAGTGCCCCTGAGCTCCTTTCTTCAACTCGCTTTCTTGTGAGCTGGCCGCAACACCGCAGGATGGCTTCAGGCCCTAATCTGGTTCCGGCCCGGCATGCTGAGCCTTTGGTTTATTCCTCTTCCCTGTGGGAAATGAGAGTTAAATTTGCCCGTCCAGACACCTCCAGCTAGTCTCTCATTGGTTCTCCCTGTTCCTGTTCATCTTCATGCAGAAATTGCAAACTGGGCCAAACAGGAGGTTAAAGGCACTCACTCTCCAAGTGAGGAGAGTGTTAGTAAAGCGTCTGGAATGTTGCACCCGAGTACCAGGGAACGAAAAGTGAGACACATTTGAACACATTTCTCGATCATACGGTGGATCATACTCTGGGTTCCACATCCATGTTTTAGCTGAAGGAAGAATCCCTTAAAACCTGGAGAGTTGAGACCCATGGAATGGGTACCATGCAATATGACTTCAAAGGGTCCTGCATTTGCTCACCGAACCTCACCAATCTTATGAGCCCCAAGTGTCCAGCCTTATGTGTCACTCTGGTTAGATTTATGCGGTTGACCACCTTGATTCTGTTTGCTCTCATATCACTCATTGGTTTTTAAGATATTTACTTAATAGTTAGGTTCATGCTTTAGCGCTTTAACATTTGATCTTGAGTCCATACTTTTGAGCAAGAGGATATCCTCTTGTGTTTCCATTCGTTGGCAGGAAGTCTTGTCTATTCCATATTGGCTTATAGAACTTTATCTGGGCTCATTTCAATCTCTGGTTTTATGCAGCACCCCAACTCACCTGTCCCCTTAAGCAAGCAAGTTGGTTTTCTAAATTTGAGACCTGTTCTGTTTTTGAATTCAGTTCCTGTGTAGCCAAGTTTACATTCCGGGTATTACTGATATCTTATGATGTTTCTTTTTCTGTGTGACTTATTCAGTTAGACTCATCGTACTTAATCCAATCATTATGCTGCTACGGGCCTGATGACATAGATTTCATTGCTTGAGTGATATTGCATTGTACGTAAGTACCACAATTCTTTATCCATTTTTTCACTTTCTGCGATATTGAACTTGTACCGTATATGAGGTTCTTGTAACAGAGCCACCCCAAACTTTGGGGTGGCTGTGTCTTTTTGATTTTAATTTCCCTAAACTATAGGACCATAAGTGGAAGTGCCCTAGGCTCTGTTGCTTTGTTTTTTAGATTGTTCAGGAAACACCATACACTTCTCCAGAGTGGCTGTTGGCAATTTACCATCCCGCCCATCAGCATAAGAAGGCTCCCAGTTCTCCATGGGCCTGTCCTGCCTTTATGGATTTTACACTTATTTTCAGATGGCCCTTTTGACCAGGGGAAGTGAGACTTCATTGTAGTGCAGATTCCTTTGCAAGCTTGCTTGGTTGGCCAAAAAGGGCGATGCGTTTTTTCTGACTATATTAGGAAAAACACATACTCCCTTTTTGGCCAAGTGCATCATTGTGGACGTTCTGCCTCTTTTCCTATGCTTTCAATGCAATTCCAGTCTACCTCCTGAAATCGGTTTCCTGCAATTCTGCCCCGCTTTCAAGTCCTCTTGGCAGCCTTACTTCAGTATATTTTTGGACGATAGCTGTCATTTATAACTCTGCAGGTTTGTGAATTACAGTGCCCCTGAGCTCCTTTCTTCAACTCGCTTTCTTGTGAGCTGGCCGCAACACCGCAGGATGGCTTCAGGCCCTAATCTGGTTCCGGCACGGCACGCTGAGCCTTTGGTTAATTTCCTCTTCCTGGTGGGAAATGAGAGTTAAATTTGCCCGTCCAGACACCTCCAGCTAGTCTCTCATTGGTTCTCGCTATTCCTGTTCATCTTCCGCAGAAATTGCAAACTGGGCCAAACAGGAGGTTAAAGGCGCTGACTCTCCAAGTGGGGAGAGTGTTAGTAAAGCGTCTGGAATGTTGCACCCGAGTACCAGGGGAGGAAAACTGAGACATATTTGAACACGTCTCCCGATTCACATGGTTGATCATACTCTGGGTTCCACATGCATGTTTTAGCTGAAGGAAGAATACCTTAAACCTGGAGAGTTGAGACCCGTGGAATGGGTACCATGCAATATGACTTCAAAGGGTCTTCATTTGCTCACCGAACCTCTCCAATCCTATCACTGCTGCGTTTATGCCCCTGTACACATGCTTGATTCTCTTTCGGAGACATAGCAATCCATAGGTTTTAAGATACTTACTAGTCAGGTACATTCTTAGGCGTTTAATATGCGGTGTTGAGTCCATTTCGTTGAGCAAGGAGTAGCTCTTGTCTATTCCATATTTGGCTTAAGGAACTTTATCTGTGCTCATTTCAATCTCTGGTTTTATGCAGCACCCCAACTCACCTTTCCCCTTAAGCAAGCATAAGTTGGTTTTCTAAATTTGAGACCCTGTTCTGTTCTGTAATTCAGTTCCTGTGTAGCCAAGTTTACATTCCGTGTATTACTGATATCTTATGATGTTTCTTTTTCTGTGTGACTTATTTCAGTTAGAATCATCATACCTGAATCCACTCATTGTGCTGCTAAGGGCCTGATGACATAGATTTCATTGCTGAGTGATATTGCATTGTACGTAAGTACCACAACTTCTTTATCCATTTTTCACTTTCTGTGATATTGAACTTGTACGGTAAACGAGGTTCTTGTAAACAGAGGCGTCCCAAACTTTGGGGTGGCTGTGTCTTTTTGATTTTAATTTCCCTAAGCTATAGGACCATAAGTGGAAGTGCCCTAGGCTCTGTTGCTTTGTTTTTTAGATGTTTCAGGAAACACCATACACTTCTCCCGAGTGTCTGTTGGCAATTTACATCCCGCCCATCAGCATAACAAGGCTCCCAGTTCTCCATGGCCTGTCCTGCCTTTCTGGATTTTACACTTTTTTCAGATGGCCCTTTTGACCGGGGGGAAGTGAGACTTCATTGTAGTGCAGATTTCCTTTGCAAGCTTGCTTGGTTGGCCAAAAAGGGCGTATGCGTTTTTTCCTGAATATATTCAGGAAAAAACGCATACGCCCTTTTTGGCCAAGTGCATCATTGTCGGACGTTCTGACTCTTTCATATGCTTTCAATGCAATTCCAGTCTACCTCCTGAATCGGTTTCCTGCAATTCTGCCTTGCTTTCAATGCCTCTTCATAGCCTTACCTCAATATATTTTTTTAAAAATAGTTGGCCTTTATAACTCTGCAGGTTTTGAATTGCAGTGGCCCTTAGCTCCATTTTTTAGCTCTTATTTTTGTGGTCTTGCCCCATAACCACAGATTCCTTGAAGCCCTATTTTTCTTTCTGGGCACCTTGCTGTGCCTTTGGTTAATTCTTCTTACTGATGTGATATTAGAGTGACATGTGCCCATTGAAACCGGCTACAGCTAGTTTCTCACTGGTTCCCCCTATTCCCATTCATCCTCTGCACTAACTGCAGACTGTGCGATACCAGAACTTAAAGGCATTGACTCCATGTGGGATGTTGTTAGTAAAGCGGCTGGAATGTCGATTCCGAGCCCCAGGAGAGGAAAAATGAGGTGCGTTTTAGAAACCTTTCCCGATTCATATGGTAACCAGTCGCTGGGTTTCCCAAGCATGGTTTAGCTGTAAGGAATTCCTTCACCTGGAAGTGTTGGGACCCTTGGACTGAGTACATTAAGTATTGCATTAAAACTTTCGGCAGTTGCTCCCAAACGATCACATATTGTCAGCCCCAAGTGTCCAGCCTTATGTCTTATCCAGATGTGGTTTTATATGTGGTCAATCCAGGTTGCATCACAGCCCTGAGCGAATTTTAAGATTTCTCTCTTTCATGTTTCCAGGCGTTTTGTTTTAAAATTTTTATTTCTATAATTGGGTTTAGGCTCTTTTCACTGCTGTGTTTGTGTCGCTCTGCACACACTTGATTCCCTTATGGAGGATATATCAATACATGGGTTTTAAGATTCTTATTCCTCGAATATATTTTCATGCGGTGTATAGGGGTGTTGAGGCTGTTACATTGAGTCAAGGTGTAGATCTTGTCTAATACCTATTTGGTTTAGTTAAACGGTATCTGTGCTAATTTCAACTCTGGTTTTATGCATCACCCCACCTCTCCTTTCCCCTAACTGACATAAGTGTTTGTTCTAATTGTGAGACACTGTTCGTTCTGTATTCATTTCTTGTGCAGCCATTTTACCCTCCCTCTATAACTGATATCTTATTATTGTTTCTTTTTCTGTTTGACTTATTTCAATAGTATTATCGGACCAAATCCACTCTTTATCCTTCTAACTAGCTTATTACATTGATTTCATGGTGAAGAGATATTCCATTGTACATAAGTACCACACTTCTTTATCCATTGTTCTCTTTCCTGGATATTTAAGGTGTAATACTGACGTTGAGGTTCTTGTAAACAGAGTAGCCCAAACTGTGGTGTGCTTGTGTCCTTGTTTGATTTTAGACTTCCCTAGATATACTCCCATGATTGGAAGTGTCCCTATGCTCTGTAGCTTCTGTTTTTAGATGAATTAGGAACCACCTACACTCTCCAGAGTGGCTCTCGGCAGTTCACACACTGCCCATTCAGCGTATACAGGCTCCTGTTCTCCATGGCCTGTCTGCCATTTCTGGTTTTACAATTTTTTTAGGATGGCCCTTTTGACCGTGGGGAAGTGAGACTTCTTTGTTGTGCACATTTGCATTGCTTGCTTGCTTCGTTGCCTAAATGCGTATGCGTTTTTTCCTGGATATAATCAGGAAAAAACGCATACGCCCTTTTGGGCCAACTGCATCATTGTCGAAATTCTGCCGCTTTTTCATGTGCGTTAAAGACGAGTCCAATCTATCTCTTGAAATCTGTTTTCTTGCAATTCTGTCTTGCATTTCAATCCTCTTCTTTGCCTTACCTCAACATATTTTTGGACGTAGTTTTCATTATAACTCTGCAGGTTTGTGAATTGCAGTGACCCTGAGCTCCATTTTTTAGTTGCTCTTTTGTGAGCTGGCGCTCAAACCACGCAGGATTGCTCAGGCCCTATTTTGCTCCGGCGAGGCAGCTGAGCCTTCCTTTAATTCTTACTCTTAATGGGAATTAGAGTGATATGTGCCCGTCCAAACCCTACAACTCTTCTCTCATTGGTTCCCCCTCTTCCCGTTCATCCTCCTCACAATTTGCAAAATGTGTGAAACAGAAGTTTAAATGTGCTGATTCTCCAAGTGGGGAGATTCTAAGTAGCGTGGCTGGAATGGTGACAGGAGCACCAGGAGAGGATAAATGAGGTGCATTTTAGACACATCTCCCGGTCACATGGTGGTACAGTCCTCTGGTTTTCCATGCATGTTTTAGCTGTAGGAAGATCCTTGAACCTGCAGATTGGGACCGTGAATGGGTACCAGGTAGTATTACTTTAAAGGTGTGCATTTCTCACCCAACCTTCAATTTCTCTTAGCGCAAACAGTTTCCCCTTATGTCCATCCTGCTTGGGTCTAGATGTGTTCAATCCATGTGCATCACCGTCCCTGAGGAAAAGTTGTAAGAGTTTCTCTGTCTCTCTGTCGTTTATTTTTTTCAATTTTTACTATATTGGTTACAGCTGATTTTCAAAGCTATGTTTTCTTGCTGCTGTACATACACATTGATTCGCGTACAGAGAGACATCAATAATTCTTTTTCAGATTCTTACCAGTCGTATATATTCTTTTCCGGTGACTTGAGTGTGCTGAGTGCAGTTCTTTTAGCTACCGTGTAGGCCTTGTTGATTATCATTGGTATTTGAGGAATGGTACTTTGCTACAATTATTTCAACCTCCTGGATGATGCCTCACCCCTCTCCCCCTTTCCCGTTTAGCAGCCTTATGCCGGTTTTCTACATATTTGACTATGTTTTTGTTTTGTAATTTATTTCGATGTGTAGCCATTTTGGATTTCCAACCTTTAAGTGATATCTTATGATATGTTCTTTTTCTTTTTATTCTGTCCTTAGAATGATCATACGTAACTCCCCTCCTCCGGAGTTTGTTACACATGGCCATTTTCATTGATTTCAGGCTGAATAATATTCCACTCTACCTAAGTACCACATCTCTATCCATTTTTTCCTCAAGACATTTAGTTTATAATCCTAGTCGAAGATCTTTTAAACAGAGAGGGGGTAACTTGGGGTGCCTGTGTCCTCTCAGATTTTGTTTTTTTCCCAAGATATACGCCCATGAGTGCAAGTGCCCTATGCTCTGTAGCTCATTTTTTTAGATGCTTTAGTAAACACATAACTTCTCCAGAATGGCCGTTGGCATATACATTTCACTATAAGTCTCACAGGGCTCCCTCTTCTCGTTGCCCTGTCCTGCATTTCTGTTGTTTACGCTTTATGAGATGGCTCTTCTGACTGATGCGAGTGATATCTTTTGTAGTATTGAACTTCATTGCCCACCTGTTTGGTTGGCTAAAAGTGTATGCCTTTTCTTGAATATATACAGAAAGAACGCATACACCCTTTTTGGCCACTGCAATGTTGGCAATGTTCAGCTCCTTTTCTTGTGCTTAATGGCGAGTCCTTTCTACCTCCTCAAATCCCTTTCCTGCCATTCCCCTTGCTTACAGTCCTTTTCTCTGACTTTCCCAAGACATTTTTCAGTGATGGATATTTTCAACTCTGCAGTTTTGTGAATTTACTGCCCCTGAGTTCCATTTTTCAACTTGTGTTTATGGGAACTGGCCACAAAGCAGCGGATTTCCTCAAGCCCTTACTGTTTCCATGGCAACCCTAGCCTTTGGTCAATTCGTCTTCTGATTGGAAATTAGAGTGACATGTGCCTGTCTGAACACCTAGGACTTGTCTCTCATTTTCCTCATCCTTCGCTTCATCCTCTGGACAAATTCCAACTGTAACGCAACAGGATGTTGACAGTGCTGACATCTTCCAAGTGGGGAGACTGTTAGTAAAGACGCTGGAGGTGTGAACCCGAGCACCAGGAGATGAGGGATGAGATGCCTTTTCCAAACTCTTCCCGATCTAGATTTATACCATCCTCTGGGTGTGACAGACATGTTTTAGCAGTAGGAAAGTCCCATTCATGTAAGGATAACACCAGGGCTTTTTCAAAATCAAGTGTCTCCCCGAAACCCAACTGGGGAAGTTTTTAAGCTACGGCTAAACATATGTTAATTAAGGCCTGGGAAGTAGGCAGAGTCAAACTTTAGATGATTGAAGTCTTCAGGGTCAGAAGCACTCACCACCGCTTCCCTTAGGCTACACTTTAACTGTCATTGATAGATGTGTCAATAAAATATCTATTCTTTTTCAGATTATTTCCCTTATAGGTTATTGCAAAATGTTGAGTGTAGTTCCCTGTGCTTACAGTAGTTCCTTGTTGATGATCTATTTTTACATAGCAGTGTGTATGTGTTCATTTCCAAACTGTTTAATTTATCCCTCCTCCCCACTTCCCTTTGGTAATAATAAATTATAAGATTTTATACTTCTCAGAAATGGGGAGCTGAAGAGAGGTATCATTTTCAATGGAAAGCATTTAAAACAAGATTGAAGGTTAAACAAGATATTAGCTGTACATCCTTGGAAAGAATCACTTCGTTTCTCTAATATTGACCTGAACAAATAAGACAAACCTTTTCACTGAACTTGCTTATAAAAAGTGATGGAAATATCAAATGGAAGTGTTAAAACATCTATTGTAACCCGAGCCTTATACACTGTTCTATGTTAACTACAGTTTGGCTCACACATCTGTTCATTGACGTTACAATAGTCTCTATTGGTCTCATTGAGGTTACAATAGTCTCAATTTCTGTTACTGATCCTCCAGAGTGGACCCCAACAAGTGTCCCCTCTGCCAGTGTCATTGGGGCCAACAGATCGAGACTGATTTGGTTCACAAGCAAAGGAAACTTTATATTTTATGCAGAGAATGGAGAGGTGAGAGCATGCACTACCCCTTGGGCTTGGGCTGGCTGCTGTGTAGAGATCCTTTCAGAGTCAGTGGGAGGGAGGTGGCGGCGGAGCTCTCGAGGGCCGGGTTGGCTGTAGCTCAGCTCTATATCGTGGAGTCTGCACTGGGCCCCAGGAGCTGAGGTGTCGCCCAGCCATTCTGCACTAGGAAATCTGTCTGAAGTGCCGGTGTGGAACCTCTGCACATCGGGACCCTAGGAGCACGTGAAATTAGACAAAGCACAAAGGATAAAAAAGGTTAGACTTGACTTTTTTGCCCAGATTCAATTTTTTCTCCCAGGGATTTTTAATGGGCCTTTGCTGGGACAACCCCTCTCTGCCTTTTGTCCCGTTCCTCATTCTTGGAGTGCTGGGGTGCAGACCCTTCTTCTGTAACTGCTGATTGCTGAGTTGGGAGCCTCATACCCTGGGGCGAGGTCAGAGCTTTCTCCCAGCACCCTCCGGTGACGTTGCTTGTCCCCAGACCCCTGCCTCCTGCTCGTCCACCCTGATCACCAGCATTGGAAGTGTTATAGATTCTCTGACCTTTAAGGTTCCAGAAGAGATGTGCAGAGACGCTGTGGGGGCCGGTTTCACCCGCCCCACATTTGTTCGGCCACCTTAGGCTGACCGTCTCTGCCAGCCTAGATGCTCTGACCAGTAGTCTGCGCTTTCTTCAGTTTAGGCCCCTGAATTAACGTACAAACACGCACCAGGTGTCAGAGCCCTGCCCGCTCAACTCCAGACAAGTCCCAGGGTCAGTGGTGACCAAGGACCATGATGGCTACTGAGCAACAGCCTTTTGAAGTAAACAGAGTCCACCGGTCTTATTGGCCACCATCATCACGGTGTCTGTAGCTTTTCTATGGTGACAGTATGGGTATACGTTCCCCCGCCAAGATTATTAGTCCCCTTCTGGGTGCAGTAAGTCCTGCAAGCTTAGTCTACTCTTTTGGACACACGCTTGTTGTTTTATGAGAGAAACTTCCAGTCAGTGATTTCACATCCACAGTCGTCATGGTGCCCTGTTGCACCCGTTATCTCTTCTGATGTTGGGAGTTGGGGCCTCCTCACTCAGGTCGTGTGTGCCCACGGAGCGAACCCTGCAACTTCAGGGCATGGTTGGTGGTTGGATCACCGTGGGGTCCTTTTCCCTTAGGAGGGAGGTGGCCTTTGGGCTGCTGATTTCCAGGTTTTTAGATACCGCCAGTATCTTGGCCAGATTTGGAAGTGGCCAAGCCCCTGCAGTGACCGTAGTTATCCTACCTGGATGGCATTCTTGCATTGTTCCATTTCAAGTGGTCCCAGTTTTTGCACTAATTCCCAATGGCGATTTCACCTTTCCCGGGAAGTGTAAAGGTCAAAGGGTTTAGCTAAATTAGGAGTTCCCGGGCAAGGGTCTGATTGACTGCTCTTTCCATTCTTGAAAGGCCACTTTCTGGATTCTATTCAAAAGGACCAAATCTTTTCCTTTAGTGTTTCATATAGAGGCCCAGCTAGTAGACTGTAGTTAGGGATCCAGAAGCAGCAAACCCTGGCCTCCCCAGGAACCCCTAAGCTGTCTTCTAGTTTTAGAAAGGGGTAAGGCTGAAAATGGTTTCTTCCCTTTCCTGCCTGGGCTTCATTCTCACAGAAGGTCGGAGAAGCCCATCCCAGGAAAGGGAAGAAACCATTTTCAGCCTTACCCCTTTCTAAAACTAGAAGACAGCTTAGGGGTTCCTGGGGAGGCCGGTTTGCTGCTTCTGGATCCCTAACTACAGTCTACTAGCTGGGCCTCTATATGAAACACTGAAAGGAAAAGATGATGATCCTTTTTGAATAGAATCCAGAATGGCCTTTCAAGATGGAAAGAGCAGTCAATTCAGACCCTTGCCCTGGAACTCCCTAATTTAGCTAAACCCTTTGACCTTTACATTCCCGTGAAAGGTGAATCGCCATTGGAGAATTAGTGCAAAAACTGGGACCACTTGAAATGGAACAATGCAAGAATGCCATCCAGGTAGGATAAAACTACGGTCACTAAGGGGCTTGGCCCACTGCCACATCTGGCCAAGATACTGGCGGTATCTAAAACCTGGAAATCAGCAGCCCAAAAGGCCACCTCCCTCCTAGGGAAAAGGACCCCACGTGGTGATCCTAACCACCAACCTGCCCTGAAGTTGCAGGTTTCGCTCCGTGGGCACACCGACCTCGAGTGAGGAGGCCCTCCAACTCCAACATCCAGAGAGATAACCGGGGCAACAGGGCACCATGACGACTCGTGTGAACATCACTTGACCTGGAGTTTCTCTCATAAAACAACAAGAGTGTGTCCCAAAAGAGTAGACTACTGCTTGCAGGACTTACTGCACCCAGAGGGGAGCTAATAATCTTGGCGGGGAACAGTATACCACACTGTCACCATAGAAAAAGCCTACAGACACCGTGATGATGGTGGCCAATAAGACGGCTGGACTCCTGTTTACTTCAAAAGGCTGTTGACTCAGTAGCCATCATGGTCCTTGGTCACCACTGACCCTGGACTGTCTGGAGTTGAGCGGGCAGGGCTCTGACACCTGGTGCTGTTTGTACGTTAATTCAGGGCCTAACTGAAGAAAGCGCAGACTACTGGTCAGAGCATCTAGGCTGGCAGAGACGGTCAGCCTAAGGTGGCCGAACAAATGTGGGGCGGGGTGAAACCGGCCCCCACAGCGTCTCTGCACATCTCTTTCCTGGACCCTTAAAGGTCTTAGAATCTATAACACTTCCAATGCTGGTGCTCAGGTGACGAGCAGGGAGGCAGGGTCCTGGGGACAATCAACGTCACCGGGAGGCTGCTGGGGAGAAGCTCTGACCCTCGCCCCAGGGTATGAGGGCTCCCAACTCAGCACTCAGCAGTTACAGAAGAAGGGTCTGCACCCTCAGCACTCCAAGAATGAGGAACGGGACAAAAGGCAGAGGAGGGGTTTGTCCCCAGCAAAGCCCATTAAAAATCCCTGGGAGATAAAATAGAATCTGGGCAATAAAGTCAAGTCTAACCTTTTTTATCCTTTGTGCTTTGTCTAATTTCACGTGCTCCTAGGGTCCCGCATGCAGAGGTTCCACACCCGGCACTTCAGACCAGATTTCCTAGTGCAGATGGCTGGGTCGACACCTCAGCTCCTGGGCCCAGTGCAGACTCCACGATATAGAGCCTGAGCTACAGCCAACCCGGCCTCGAGAGCTCCGCCGCCTCCCTCCTCCCACTGACTCTGACAGGATCTCTACACAGCAGCCCAGCCCACAGCCCACGGGGTAGTGCATGCTCTCACCTCTCCATTCTCTGATCAAAATATAAAGTTTCCTTTGCTTGTGAACCAAACTCAGTCTCGATCTGTTGGCCCCAATGACACTGGCAGGGGGACACTTGTTGGGTCCACTCTGGAGGATCAGTACAGAAATTGAGACTATTGTAACCTCAATGAACAGATGTGTGAGCCAAACTGTAGTTAACATAGAACAGTGTATAGGCTCGGGTAAAATAAATGTTTTTAACACTTCCATTGATATTCCATCACTTTTTATAAGCAAGTTCAGTGAAAAGGTTTGTCTTATTTGTCAGGTCAATATTAGAGAAACGAAGTGATTTCTTTCCAAGGATGTACAGCTAATATCTTGGTTAAACCTTCAATCTTGTTTTAAATGCTTTTCCATAAAATGATACCTCTCTTTCAGCTCCCCCATTTCTGAGAAGTATAAATCTTATAATTTATTATTACCAAAGGGGAAAGGTGGGAGGAGGGATAAATTAACAGTTTGGATGAACACATACACACTGCTATGTATAAAATAGATCATCAACAAGGAACTACTGTATAGCACAGGGAACTACACTCAACATTTTGCAATAACCTATAAGGGGATATAATCTGAAAAAGAATAGATATTTTTATTGACATCATCTATCAATGACAGTTAAAGTGTAGCCTAAGGGAAGATGGTGGTGAGTGCTTCTGACCCTGAAGACTTCAATCATCTAAAGTTTGGACTCTGCCTACTTCCCAAGGCCCTTAATGAACATATGTGTAGCCGTAGCTTAAAAACTTCCCAGTTTGGGTTTCGGGGAGACACTGATTTTGAAAAAGCCCTGGTGTTCTCCTTACATGAATGGGACTCTTCCTACTGCTAAAACATGTCTGTCACACCCAGAGGATGGTATACCGTCTGATCGGGAAGAGTTTGAAAAAGGCATCTCATCTCCTCATCTCCTGGTGCTCGGGTTCACCCCTCCAGCGTCTTTACTAACAGTCTCCCACTTGGAGATGTCAGCACTGTCACATCCTGTTGCGTACAGTTTGGAATTTGTCCAGAGGATGAAGCGGAAGATGAGGAAAATGAGAGACAAGTCCTATGTGTTCAGACAGGCACATGTCACTCTAATTTCCAATCAGGAGACGAATTGACCAAAGGCTAGGGTTGCCCATGGAAACAGTATAGGGCTTGAGAAATCCCGCTGCTTTGTGTGCCAGTTCCCATAAACACGAGTTGAACAATGGAACTCAGGGGCAGTAAATTCACAAAACTGCAGAGTTGAAAATATCCATCACTGAAAAATGTCTTGAGGAAAGTCAGAGAAAAGGACTTGTAAGCAAGGGAGAATGGCAGGAAAGGGATTTGAGGAGGTAGAAAGGACTCGCCATTAAGCACAAGAAAAGAGCTGAACATTGCCAACATTGCAGTTGGCCAAAAAGGGTGTATGCGTTCTTTTCTGTATATATTCAAGAAAAGGGCATACACTTTTTTAGCCACCCAAACAGGTGGGCACTGGAAGTCAATACTACAAAGATATCACTTCGCATCAGTCAGAAGAGCCATCCTCATAAAGCGTAAACACAGAAATGCAGGACAGGGCAACGAGAAGAGGGAGCCTGTGAGACTTATAGTGGAAATGTATATTGCCAACGGACATTCTGGAGAAGTGTATTGTTTTTACTAAAGCATCTAAAAAATGAGCTACAGAGCATAGGGCACTTGCACTCATGGGCGTATATCTTGGGAAAAACAAAAATCGAGAGGACACAGGCACCCCAATGTTTACCCTCTCTGTTTAAAAGATCCTCGACTAGGATATAACTTAAATGTCTCTGGAGGGAAAAAATGGATAGAGATGTGGTACTTAGGTAGAGTGGAATATTATTCAGCCTGGAAATCAATGAAATATGGCCAGTTGTAACAACTCCGGAGGAGTTACGTATGATCATTCTAAGTGACAGAATTCAAAAAGAAAAAGACACATATCATAAGATATCACTTAAAGGTGGAATCCAAAATGGCTACACATGAAATAAATTACAAAACAAAAATAGTCAAATATGTAGAAACACGCATAAGGCTGCTAAACGGGAAAGGTGGGGAGGGTGAGGCATCATCCAGGAGGTTGAAATTAGCAAAGATACCATTCCAAATACCAAACTGATAATCAACAAGGCCTACACGGTAGCTAAAAGACTGCACTCAGCACACTCAAGTCACCGAAAAGAATATATACGACTGTTAAGAATCTGAAAAAGAATTTATTGATGTCTCTCTGTACGTGAATCATGTGTATGTACAGCAGCAAGAAACAGAGCTTTGAAAATCAGCTGTAACCAATATAGTAATAAATTTAAAAAAATAAACGACAGAGAGACAGAGAAAACCTCTTACAACTTTTCCTCAGGGACGGTGATGCAACATGGATTGAACACATCTAGACCCACAGCAGGATGAGACATAAGGCTGGAAACTGTTTCGCTAAGAGAAATGTGAGGTTGGGTGAGGAAATGCACACCCTTTAAAGTAATACTACCTTGTACCCATTCAATGGGTCCCAAATCTGCAGGTTCAAGGGATCTTCCTACAGCTAAAACATGCATGGAAACCCAGAGGACTGTACACCATGTGATCGGGAGATGTGTCTAAATGCACCTCATTTATCCTCTCCTGGTGCTCCTGTTCACCATTCCAGCCACGCTACTTAGAATCTCCCACTTGGAGAATCAGCAATTTAAACTTCTGTTTCACACATTTTGCAAATTGTGAGGAGGATGAACGGAAGAGGGGGAACCAATGAGAGAAGAGTTGTAGGGGTTTGGACGGGCACATATCACTCTAATTTCCCATTAGAGTAAGAATTAAGAAAGGCTCAGCCTGCCTCGCGGAGCCAAAATAGGGCCTGAAGCAATCCTGCGGGTTTGAGGCCAGCTCACAAAGAGCAACTTAAAAAGGAGCTCAGGGTCACTGCAATTCACAAACCTGCAGAGTTATAAATGAAAACTAACGTCCAAAAATATGTTGAGGTAAGGCAAAGAAGAGGATCTGAATGCAAGACAGAATTGCAAGAAACAGATTTCAAGAGATAGATTGGACTCGTCTTTAACGCACATGAAAAGCGGCAGAATTTCGACAATGATGCAGTTGGCCCAAAAGGGCCATACGCACTTTATGGCAACGAAGCAAGCAAGCAATGCAAATGTGCACAACAAAGAAGTCTCACTTCCCACCGGTCAAAAGGGCCATCCTAAAAAATTGTAAAAACCAGAAATGCAGGACAGGCCTGGAGAACAGGGAGCCTTTATACGCTGATGGGCAGTGTGTGAACTGCCGAGAGCCACTCTGGAGAAGTGTATGGTGGTTCCTAAATCATCTAAAAAACAGAGCTACAGAGCATAGGACACTTCCAATCATGGAGTATATCTAGGGAAGTCTAAAATCAACAGACACAAGCACACCACAGTTTAGGGCTACTCTGTTTACAAGAACCTCAACTTCAGTACACCTTAAATATCCCAGGAAAGAGAACAATGGATAAAGAAGATGTGGTACTTATTTACAATGGAATATCTCTTCACCATGAAATCAATGTAATAAGGCTAGTAGAAGGATAAAGAGTGGATTTAGTCCGATAATACTACTTGAAATAAGTCAAACAGAAAAAGAAACATATCATAAGATATCACTTATAGAGGGAGGGTAAATATGGCTGCACAAGAAATGAATTACAGAACAGAACAGTGTCTCACATTTAGAAAACACACTTATTTCAGCTTAAGGGGAAAGGAGAGGTGGGGTGATGCATAAAACCAGAGTTTGAAATTAGCACAGATACCGTTCAATAAACCAAATAGGTATTAGACAAGATCTACACTTGCTCAATGAACTGGCCTCAACACACCCTATACACCGCAGAGAAATATATCTGAGGATAAGATCTTAAAACCCATGTATTGATATATCTCCATAAGGGAATCAAGTGTGTGCAGAGCGGCACAAACACAGCAGTGAAAAGGAGCTAAACCCCATACGAAATAAATTTTAAAAACAAACGCTGAAACAATGAAAGAGAGAAAATTCTTACAAAATTCGCTCAGGGGCTGTGATGCAACCTGGATTGACCACATATAAACCCACAGCTGGATAAGACATAAGGCTGGACACTTGGGGCTGAACAGGATTGGTGAGCTTTGGTGACAACTGCCGAAGTTTAATGCAATACTTCATGCTACTCATTCAAGGTCCCAACACTCCAGGTTGAAGGGAATCTTCCTACAGCTAAACCATGCTTGGGAAACCCAGCGACTGGTATACCATATGATCGGGAAAGGTTTCTAAAACGCACCTCATTTTTCCTCTCCTGGGCTCCGGATCGACATTCCAGCCGCTTTACTAACAACATCCCACATGGAGTCAATGCCTTTAAGTTCTGGTATCGCACAGTCTGCAGTTAGTGCAGAGGATGAATAGAATAGGGGAACCAGTGAAAACTAGCTGTAGCGGTTTCAATGGGCACATGTCACTCTAATATCACATCAGTAAGAAGAATTAACCAAAGGCACAGCAAGGTGCCCCAGAAGAAAAATAGGGCTTCAAGAATCCTGTGGTTATGGGGCAAGCTAAGGGCCACTGCAATTCAAAAACCTGCAGAGTTATAAAGGCCAACTATTTTTAAAAAATATTTGAGGTAAGGCTATGCAAGAGGACTTGAAAGCAGGGCAGAATTGCAGGAAACCGATTTCAGGAGGTAGACTGGAATTGCATTGAAAGCATAGGAAAAGAGGCAGAACGTCCACAATGATGCACTTGGCCAAAAAGGGCGTATGCGTTTTTTCCTGAATATATTCAGGAAAAAACGCATACGCCCTTTTTGGCCAACCAAGCAAGCTTGCAAAGGAAATCTGCACTACAATGAAGTCTCACTTCCCCCCGGTCAAAAGGGCCATCTGAAAAAAGTGTAAAATCCAGAAAGGCAGGACAGGCCATGGAGAACTGGGAGCCTTGTTATGCTGATGGGCGGGATGTAAATTGCCAACAGACACTCGGGAGAAGTGTATGGTGTTTCCTGAAACATCTAAAAAACAAAGCAACAGAGCCTAGGGCACTTCCACTTATGGTCCTATAGCTTAGGGAAATTAAAATCAAAAAGACACAGCCACCCCAAAGTTTGGGACGCCTCTGTTTACAAGAACCTCGTTTACAGTACAAGTTCAATATCGCAGAAAGTGAAAAATGGATAAAGAACTTGTGGTACTTACGTACAATGCAATATCACTCAGCAATGAAATCTATGTCATCAGGCCCGTAGCAGCATAATGAGTGGATTCAGGTATGATGATTCTAACTGAAATAAGTCACACAGAAAAAGAAACATCATAAGATATCAGTAATACACGGAATGTAAACTTGGCTACACAGGAACTGAATTACAGAACAGAACAGGGTCTCAAATTTAGAAAACCAACTTATGCTTGCTTAAGGGGAAAGGTGAGTTGGGGTGCTGCATAAAACCAGAGATTGAAATGAGCACAGGAAAAAGTTCCTTAAGCCAAATATGGAATAGACAAGAGCTACTCCTTGCTCACGAAATGGACTCAACACCCCATATTAAACGCCTAGGAATGTACCTGACTAGTAGTATCTTAAAACCTATGGATGGCTATGTCTCCAAAAGAGAATCAAGCGTGTGTACAGGGGCATAAACGCAGCAGTGATAGGATTGGAGAGGTTCGGTGAGCAAATGAAGACCCTTTTGAAGTCATATTGCATGGTACCCATTCCACGGGTCTCAACTCTCCAGGTTTAAGGTATTCTTCCTTCAGCTAAAACATGCATGTGGAACCCAGAGTATGATCAACCCTGTGAACGGGAGACGTGTTCAATATGTCTCAGTTTTCCTCCCCTGGTACTCGGGTGCAACATTCCAGACGCTTTACTAACACTCTCCCCACTTGGAGAGTCAGTCCCTTTAACCTCCTGTTTGGCCCAGTTTGCAATTTCTGCGGAAGATGAACAGGAATAGCGAGAACCAATGAGAGACTAGCTGGAGGTGTCTGGACGGGCAAATTTAACTCTCATTCCCACCAGGAAGAGGAAATAACCAAAGGCTAGCGTGCCGTGCCGGAACCAGATTAGGGCCTGAAGCCATCCTGCGGTGTTGCGGCCAGCTCCAAAGAAAGCGAGTTGAAGAAAGGAGCTCAGGGGCACTGTAATTCACAAACCTGCAGAGTTATAAATGACAGCTATCGTCCAAAATATACTGAAGTAAGGCTGCCAAGAGGACTTGAAAGCGGGGCAGAATTGCAGGAAACCGATTTCAGGAGGTAGACTGGAATTGCATTGAAAGCATAGGAAAAGAGGCAGAACGTCCACAATGATGCACTTGGCCAAAAAGGGCGTATGCGTTTTTTCCTAAATATATTCAGGAAAAAACGCATACGCCCTTTTTGGCCAACCAAGCAAGCTTGCAAAGGAAATCTGCACTACAATGAAGTCTCACTTCCCCCTGGTCAAAAGGGCCATCTGAAAAAAAGTGTAAAATCCAGAAAGGCAACAGGCCATGGAGAACTGGGAGCCTTGTTATGCTGATGGGCGGGATGTAAATTGCCAACAGACACTCTGGAGAAGTGTATGGTGTTTCCTGAAACATCTAAAAAACAAAGCAACAGAGCCTAGGGCACTTCCACTTATGGTCCTATAGCTTAGGGAAATTAACATCAAAAAGACACAGCCACCCCAAAGTTTGGACGCCTCTGTTTACAAGAACCTCGTTACGTACAAGTTCAATATCACAGAAAGTGAAAAATGGATAAAGAAGTGTGGTACTTACGTACAATGCAGTATCACTCAGCAATGAAATCTATGTCATCAGGCCCGTAGCAGCATAATGAGTGGATTCAGGTACGATGATTCTAACTGAAATAAGTCACACAGAAAAAGAAACATCATAAGATATCACTAATACACGGAATGTAAACTTGGCTACACAGGAACTGCATTCCAAACAGAACAGGGTCTCAAATTTAGAAAACCAACTTATGCTTGCTTAAGGGTAAAGGTGAGTTGGGGTGCTGCATAAAACCAGAGATTGAAATGAGCACAGATAAAGTTCCTTAAGCCAAATATGGAATAGACAGAGCTACTCCTTGCTCAACGAATGGACTCAACACCCCATATTAAACGCCTAAGAATGTACCTGACTAGTAAGTATCTTAAAAACTATGGATTGCTATGTCTCCGAAAGAGAATCAAGCATTTGTACAGGGGCATAAACGCAGCAGTGATAGGATTGGAGAGGTTCGGTGAGCAAATGAAGACCCTTTGAAGTCATATTGCATGGTACCCATACACGGGTCTCAACTCTCCAGGTTTAAGGTATTCTTCCTTCAGCTAAAACATGCATGTGGAAACCCAGAGTATGATCAACCAGTGTGATCGGGACATGGTTCAAATATGTCTCAGTTTTCGTCCCCTGGTACTCGGGTGCAACATTCCAGACGCTTTACTAACACTCTCCCCACTTGGAGAGTCAGCGCCTTTAACCTCCTGTTTGGCCCAGTTTGCAATTTCTGCGGAAGATGAACAGGAATAGGGAGAACCAATGAGAGACTAGCTGGAGGTGTCTGGACGGGCAAATTTAACTCTCATTTCCCACCAGGAAGAGGAAATAACCAAAGGCTCAGCGTGCCGTTCCGGAACCAGATTAGGGCCTGAAGCCATCCTGCGGTGTTGCGGCCAGCTCAAAAGAAAGCGAGTTGAAGAAAGGAGCTCAGGGGCACTGTAATTCACAAACCTGCAGAGTTATAAAGGACAGCTATCGTCCAAAATATACTGAAGTAAGGGCTGCCAAGAGGACTTGAAAGCGGGGCAGATTGCAGGAAACCGATTTCAGGAGGTAGACTGGAATTTGCATTGAAAAGCATAGGAAAAGAGGCAGAACGTCCACAATGATGCACTTGGCCAAAAGGGCGTATGCGTTTTTTCCTGAATATATTCAGGAAAAAACGCATACGCCCTTTTGGCCAACCAAGCAAGCTTGCAAAGGAAATCTGCACTACAATGAAGTCTCACTTCCCCCCGGTCAAAAGGGCCATCTGAAAAAAGTGTAAAATCCAGAAAGGCAGGACAGGCCATGGAGAACTGGGAGCCTTGTTATGCTGATGGGCGGGATGTAAATTGCCAACAGACACTCGGGAGAAGTGTATGGTGTTTCCTGAAACATCTAAAAAACAAAGCAACAGAGCCTAGGGCACTTCCACTTATGGTCCTATAGTTTAGGGAAATTAAAATCAAAAAGACACAGCCACCCCAAAGTTTAGGACGGCTCTTTTTACAGGAATCTCTTCTGCGGCTACAAGTTAAATATCCGAGAAGAGCAATAATGGATAAAGAAGTTGCGGTACTTATGTACAACAGAATACCACTCAGCAATGAAATCTATGTCACCAGGCCCGTACCAGCATAATGAGTGGATTGAGGCACGATGATTCTAAGTGAAATAAGTCACACAGAAAAAGAAACATCATAAGGTATCACTAATACACGGAATGTGAACTTGGCTACAGAGTGAACTGAATTCCAAAACAGAACAGGTCTCAAATTAGAAAACAACTTATGCCTGCTTAAGGGGGAAGGTGAGTTGGGGTGCGCATAAAGCAGAGTTTTGAAATTAGCACAATACCAGTTCCATAAGCCAAATATGTATAGACAAGAGCTACCCCTTGCTCAACGAAATGCATTCAACAATGAGGTATCACCTCACACCTGGTAGAATAGGCATCATTGAAAATCTACAAAACAAAAAATGCTGGAAAAGGGTGTGGAGAAAAGGAACCCTCTTCCTACTATTGTTGGGAATATAATTCAACCGTCTTATGGAGAACATATGGAATTTCTTAAGAAACTAACAACAGAATTACCATATGATACAAGCAATCCCATACTGGACAGTAGACCCAGACAAACCATAAATCAAAAGAGTCATTCACGCAATGTTCCATTGCATCACATTTATAACCATATCGAAGGTAATGGACGCAACCTAAAATGCCCACAGCAGACGAAGCATAAAGCTGTGGTACGATATATAAAATGGAATATTACTAAGCCATGAAAAAGGATGATTGGGCTTCATTTGTAGAAGACGTCGATGGATCTAGAGACGTTCTACAGAGTGAAGTAAGTCAGAAAGAGAAACACAAATCTTGTATGTTCATGCAATCACTATGTAGAACCTGAAAAACTGTACAGATTTAACCGATTTTGCAAGGCATAATAGAGCAACAGATTAGACAACAACGTATGGACAACAAGGGGGAAAGCTGTTGGGGGGTGGTGGTGGGAGGAGTTGAGAGACTGGGGATTGGCATGTATACATTTTATTTATAAAATTAGATACCAATAAGAACCTGCTGTATAAAAATATAAAATAAATTCCAAATTTTAAAAGAAATAAAATTTTACAAAATAAAAACAGAAAAACAATTATTCCCTGCACATACATGGTATTTATATGAATAAATTATTTCCATGCTTATAAGCTGTAAATACAAAAAAGAGGAATTAAAATCTACCTTGAACCAAAACGAAAAAGAGAAAAAAACACAGACCCACCAGTTAGCACAGCGCAAACCGTATCAGGCACTTGCTCCAGTTGTAAACAATTCTGAATTGGTCAGTGGTGGGGATCTTCTCCCATTCAGCCAGCAGCCCCCAACGCCAACAGCGTCCTCATTGCAAAGCTTTGGGGGCACCGTCCGGGCATCTGTGAGTAAACGTGAGATGAGCCCCAGGCCAGTTCTGCTGAACTATTCCCCACCCGTCCCAGGTAAAACAACCTGAATAAGACAAGACTTGAAAGCCTAAGGAAGGGCCATAGAGCCACAACGGTGGACAGCATGCCGGCCGGACTTGGTGCCTGCAGCCAGCCAGGATGGGGTCCTGGCCCTGGGTGCTCTTCTGGAAGATTTCCATTTCCCTGCCTGAGCTACCCCGTCCTGTCCCTGCCCCTGCTTTTTTCCTTCCTCACCTCGCCAGGGAGAAATTTCCAGGCGCAGTGTGTGGGTGACAAGACATCCTCTTCTTTGGCAGTTGGCACCTGGCAAACTGCTGCAGAAAGTCCAGCAGAGCCCCACTCACACTGGTCCACCCACAAGCCGTGGCCTCTCACTCCCTCCCACCAGCCAA
>NW_022983336.1:0-50185 GCF_011762595.2 Tursiops truncatus
TCACCCTGAGTTTCCTTCCCTGAATCAACTTCTCGAAGTAGGGTGTTCTGCATCAAGCGAACTGCCTCAACCAAGGAACGCCGTAGCTGCTCCCTCTGGGCCTGTGGCTATTCAAAGCCTGCAGTGCCACGGAGGAAGGGGACTTACATGGCAGTAAGAACGCAAGCCGACTCTCTCTGGAGGCACGGTGACTTCAGGCGGGAGGTCCTAGGTGAATGCGAAGCCGAGGGTTTCTCTGAGTTCAGCTCAGCCTCGGGTAATGCGTAAGACTTCGACGCCATGTGGGACGTGCCAGAACGGTGTCCGTGAACGTGTGCGAGTGCTGAGGTCCTTAAGCGGCTCCCAAGAGAGTGCAGCGCGTTTCCCTACGCTCGGCATACACAGAGGGCTCTAGGGCTACGGGCCTGGATGTTGCTTAGCAGACCCAGGTGGGCCTGGCGTACTCAGTGTTCCTGCCGGGAACAGGGGGCCCCGCGCCAGCCTCCTAGGTGTCCAGAAAACCCTGCTGCCGTTGAGGTGCCCAGAGCCGAGGCCGCCGCCTCTTGGAAACTGCTGCACGCCTCCGCTTCTGCACACGCCACTCGGGGCCTTACTTCCAGGCCTGTGTTCGTGCTGGGCGTGCCGTTAGCGACACGGCATGGTAAGATGCTGACTTTCTCCTCGGGCAGAGTGACTTCAGGTACGAGGTCCTCGAAGTATTCAAAGCACAGTGTTTTCCCATCACTCGGCCATGACACTCACCCGAAATGCTGTCCTGAGGCTGTTCGAGGGCTCTGGAAATGTAGCGCTCCTCGAGCTCCAGTTGTAGCAGCGCATACACGCACAGAGGGCCTCCGGGGGTGGGGGAGTGGGGTCAACCAATGGCCCTCGAAGTTGCTCAGCCGCCCCACAGGGGTCTGGAGTACTCGCTGAACTTGGAGGGAAAGTGATGCATACCCGAGAGGCCTAGGAGTCCTCCAAAGTGTACTACTTCCTTTAAAATAACCTCTAAGCGACTGAGAACTCATGGAGACAGCTGCCTGCCTCCCTTTCTGCACGGCTACTAGGGCCCTACGCTGGAGGCAACTTGTCACGTTGAGGTTCCCTCTAGCTCTAGAGCTTGTCAGGCGGACCAGCCGCGGCCATGGAAGCACCTGGTTTAGACAGAGCAGACTCATAACGTTCCCCGAAGCACTCTGACAGGGCTAACAGGCTGTCGAGAGCAGGGAATGTCAGGTAGCTTCAGGCAGCATGAACGCAGCCTTCCAAACGGGAAGCAAGGCTACTTGCAGCAGGCCCCCGTTTCCGTGGGGCACTCAGCAGACATCCCCGTGGTTTCTAACAAGCCCAAAGAGACACAGGTCACCCTGAGTTTCCTTCCCTGAATCACTTCTCGAAGTAGGGTGTTCTGCATCAAGCGAACTGCCTCAACCAAGGAACGCCGTAGCTGCTCCTCTGGGCCTGTGGCTATTCAAAGCCTGCAGTGCCACGGAGGAAGGGGACTTACATGGCAGTAAGAACGCAAGCCGACTCTCTCTGGGAGGCACGGTGACTTCAGGCAGGAGGTCCTAGGTGGAATGCGAAGCCGAGGGTTTCTCTGAGTTCAGCTCAGCCTCGGTTAATGCGTAGACTTCGACGCCATGTGGGACGTGCCAGAACGGTGTCCGTGAACGTGTGCGAGTGCTGAGGACCTTCGCTGCTCCCAAGGAGAGTGCAGCGCGTTTCCCTACGCTCGGCATACACAGAGGGGCTCTAAAGGGCTACGGGCCTGGATGTTGCTTAGCAGACCCAGGTGGGCCTGGCGGTACTCAGTGTTCCTGCCGGGAACAGGGGGCCCGCGCCAGCCTCCTAGGTGTCCAGAAAACCCTGCTGCCGTTGAAGGTGCCCAGAGCCGAGGCCGCCGCCTCCTGGAAACTGCTGCACGCCTCCGCTTCTGCACCGCCACTCGGGCCTTACTTCCAGGCCTGTGTTCGTGCTGGGCGTGCCGTTAGCGACACGGCATGGTAAATGCTGACTTTCTCCTCGGGCAGAGTGACTTCAGGTACGAGGTCCTCGAAGTATTCAAAGCACAGTGTTTTCCCATGGCAGCTCACACAAGGGCCATGACAAGTCGGACTCACCCGAAATGCTGTCCTGAGGCTGTTCGAGGGCTCTGGAAATGTAGCGCTCCTCGAGGGACGTCCAGTGTGTAGCCCATCGCGCGGCACGCACAGAGGGCCTCCGGGGGTGGGGGAGTGGGGTCAACCAATGGGCCTCGAAGTTGCTCAGCCGCCCCACAGGGGTCTGGAGGTACTCGCTGAACTTGGAGGGAAAGTGATGCATACCCGAGAGGCCTAGGAGTCCTCCAAAGTGTACTACTTCCTTTAAAATAAAGCCTCTAAGCGACTGAGAACTCATGGAGACAGCTGCCTGCCTCCCTTTCTGCACGGCTACTAGGGGCCTACGCTGGAGGCAACTTGTCACGTTGAGGTTCCCTCTAGCTCTAGAGCTTGTCAGGCGGACCAGAGCCGCGGCCATGGAAGCACCTGGTTTAGACAGAGCAGACTCATAACGTTCCCCGAAGCACTCTGACAGGGCTAACAGGCCTGTCGAGAGCAGGGAATGTCAGGTAGCTTCAAGGCAGCATGAACGCAGCCTTCCAAACGGGAAAGCAAGGCTACTTGCAGCAGGCCCCGTTTCCGTGGGCGCACTCAGCAGACATCCCCGTGGTTTCTAACAAGCCCAAAGAGACACAGGTCACCCTGAGTTTCCTTCCCTGAATCAACTTCTCGAAGTAGGGTGTTCTGCATCAAGCGAACTGCCTCAACCAAGGAACGCCGTAGCTGCTCCTCTGGGCCTGTGGCTATTCAAAGCCTGCAGTGCCACGGGAGGAAGGGGACTTACATGGCAGTAAGAACGCAAGCCGACTCTCTCTGGGAGGCACGGTGACTTCAGGCAGGAGGTCCTAGGTGGAATGCGAAGCCGAGGGTTTCTCTGAGTTCAGCTCAGCCTCGGGTAATGCGTAAGACTTGGACGCCATGTGGGACGTGCCAGAACGGTGTCCGTGAACGTGTGCGAGTGCTGAGGACCTTAAGCTGCTCCCAAGGAGAGTGCAGCGCGTTTCCCTACGCTCGGCATACACAGAGGGGCTCTAAAGGGCTACGGGCCTGGATGTTGCTTAGCAGACCCAGGTGGGCCTGGCGGTACTCAGTGTTCCTGCCGGGAACAGGGGGCCCGCGCCAGCCTCCTAGGTGTCCAGAAAACCCTGCTGCCGTTGAAGGTGCCCAGAACCGAGGCCGCCGCCTCATGGAAACTGCTGCACGCCTCCGCTTCTGCACCGCCACTCGGGGCCTTACTTCCAGGCCTGTGTTCGTGCTGGGCGTGCCGTTAGCGACACGGCATGGTAAGATGCTGACTTTCTCCTCGGGCAGAGTGACTTCAGGTACGAGGTCCTCGAAGTATTCAAAGCACAGTGTTTTCCCATGGCAGCTCACACAAGGGCCATGACAAAGTCGGACTCACCCGAAATGCTGTCCTGAGGCTGGTCGAGGGCTCTGGAAATGTAGCGCTCCTCGAGGGACGTCCAGTGTGTAGCCCATCGCGCGGCACGCACAGAGGGCCTCCGGGGGTGGGGGAGTGGGGTCAACCAATGGGCCTCGAAGTTGCTCAGCCGCCCCACAGGGGTCTGGAGGTACTCGCTGAACTTGGAGGGAAAGTGATGCATACCCGAGAGGCCTAGGAGTCCTCCAAAGTGTACTACTTCCTTTAAAGAAAGCCTCTAAGCGACTGAGAACTCATGGAGACAGCTGCCTGCCTCCCTTTCTGCACGGCTACTAGGGGCCTACGCTGGAGGCAACTTGTCACGTTGAGGTTCCCTCTAGCTCTAGAGCTTGTCAGGCGGACCAGAGCCGCGGCCATGGAAGCACCTGGTTTAGACAGAGCAGACTCATAAACGTTCCCCGAAGCACTCTGACAGGGCTAACAGGCCTGTCGAGAGCAGGGAAATGTCAGGTAGCTTCAAGGCCAGCATGAAACGCAGCCTTCCAAACGGTGAAAGCAAGGCTACTTGCAGCAGGCCCCCGTTTCCGTGGACGCACTCAGCAGACATCCCCCGTGGTTTCTAACAAGCCCAAAGAGACACAGGTCACCCTGAGTTTCCTTCCCTGAATCAACTTCTCGAAGTAGGGTGTTCTGCATCAAGCGAACTGCCTCAACCAAGGAACGCCGTAGCTGCTCCTCTGGGCCTGTGGCTATTCAAAGCCTGCAGTGCCACAGGAGGAAGGGGACTTACCATGGCAGTAAGAACGCAAGCCGACTCTCTCTGGGAGGCACGGTGACTTCAGGCAGGAGGTCCTAGGTGGAATGCGAAGCCGAGGGTTTCTCTGAGTTCAGCTCAGCCTCGGGTAATGCGTGAGACTTCGACGCCATGTGGGACGTGCCAGAACGGTTGTCCGTGAACGTGTGCGATTGCTGAGGACCTTAAGCTGCTCCAAGGAGAGTGCAGCGCGTTTCCCTACGCTCGGCATACACAGAGGGGCTCTAAAGGGCTACGGGCCTGGATGTTGCTTAGCAGACCCAGGTGGGCCTGGCGGTTACTCAGTGTTCCTGCCGGAACAGGGGGCCCGCGCCAGCCTCCTAGGTGTCCAGAAAACCCTGCTGCCGTTGAAGGTGCCCAGAACCGAGGCCGCCCACCTCATGTAAACTGCTGCACGCCTCCGCTTCTGCACCGCCACTCGGGGCCTTACTTCCAGGCCTGTGTTCGTGCTGGGCGTGCCGTTAGCGACACGGCATGGTAAGATGCTGACTTTCTCCTCGGGCAGAGTGACTTCAGGTACGAGGTCCTCGAAGTATTCAAAGCACAGTGTTTTCCCATGGCAGCTCACACAAGGGCCATGACAAAGTCGGACTCACCCGAAATGCTGTCCTGAGGCTGGTCGAGGGCTCTGGAAATGTAGCGCTCCTCGAGGGACGTCCAGTGTGTAGCCCATCGCGCGGCACGCACAGAGGGCCTCCGGGGGTGGGGGAGTGGGGTCAACCAATGGGCCTCGAAGTTGCTCAGCCGCCCCACAGGGGTCTGGAGGTACTCGCTGAACTTGGAGGGAAAGTGATGCATACCCGAGAGGCCTAGGAGTCCTCCAAAGTGTACTACTTCCTTTAAAAGAAAGCCTCTAAGCGACTGAGAACTCATGGAGACAGCTGCCTGCCTCCCTTTCTGCACGGCTACTAGGGGCCTAACGCTGGAGGCAACTTTGTCACGTTGAGGTTCCCTCTAGCTCTAGAGCTTGTCAGGCGGACCAGAGCCGCGGCCATGGAAGCACCTGGTTTAGACAGAGCAGACTCATAACGTTCCCCGAAGCACTCTGACAGGGCTAACAGGCCTGTCGAGAGCAGGGAATGTCAGGTAGCTTCAAGGCAGCATGAACGCAGCCTTCCAAACGGGAAAGCAAGGCTACTTGCAGCAGGGCCCCGTTTTCCGTGGGCGCACTCAGCAGACATCCCCGTGGTTTCTAACAAGCCCAAAGAGGACACAGGTCACCCTGAGTTTCCTTCCCTGAATCAACTTCTCGAAGTAGGGTGTTCTGCATCAAGCGAACTGCCTCAACCAAGGAACGCCGTAGCTGCTCCTCTGGGCCTGTGGCTATTCAAAGCCTGCAGTGCCACAGGAGGAAGGGGACTTACATGGCAGTAAGAACGCAAGCCGACTCTCTCTGGGAGGCACGGTGACTTCAGGCAGGAGGTCCTAGGTGGAATGCGAAGCCGAGGGTTTCTCTGAGTTCAGCTCAAGCCTCGGTAATGCGTGAGACTTCGACGCCATGTGGGACGTGCCAGAACGGTGTCCGTGAACGTGTGCGAGTGCTGAGGACCTTAAGCTGCTCCCAAGGAGAGTGCAGCGCGTTTCCCTACGCTCGGCATACACAGAGGGGCTCTAAAGGGCTACGGGCCTGGATGTTGCTTAGCAGACCCAGGTGGGCCTGGCGGTACTCAGTGTTCCTGCCGGGAAACAGGGGGCCCGCGCCAGCCTCCTAGGTGTCCAGAAAACCCTGCTGCCGTTGAAGGTGCCCAGAACCGAGGCCGCCGCCTCATGGAAACTGCTGCACGCCTCCACTTCTGCACCGCCACTCGGGGCCTTACTTCCAGGCCTGTGTTCGTGCTGGGCGTGCCGTTAGCGACACGGCATGGTAAGATGCTGACTTTCTCCTCGGGCAGAGTGACTTCAGGTACGAGGTCCTCCAAGTATTCAAAGCACAGTGTTTTCCCATGGCAGCTCACACAAGGGCCATGACAAAGTCGGACTCACCCGAAATGCTGTCCTGAGGCTGGTCGAGGGCTCTGGAAATGTAGCGCTCCTCGAGGGACGTCCAGTGTGTAGCCCATCGCGCGCACGCACAGAGGGCCTCCGGGGGTGGGGGAGTGGGGTCAACCAATGGGCCTCGAAGTTGCTCAGCCGCCCCACAGGGGTCTGGAGGTACTCGCTGAACTTGGAGGGAAAGTGATGCATACCCGAGAGGCCTAGGAGTCCTCCAAAGTGTACTACTTCCTTTAAAAGAAAGCCTCTAAGCGACTGAGAACTCATGGAGACAGCTGCCTGCCTCCCTTTCTGCACGGCTACTAGGGGCCTACGCTGGAGGCAACTTGTCACGTTGAGGTTCCCTCTAGCTCTAGAGCTTGTCAGGCGGACCAGAGCCGCGGCCATGGAAGCACCTGGTTTAGACAGAGCAGACTCATAACGTTCCCCGAAGCACTCTGACAGGGCTAACAGGCCTGTCGAGAGCAGGGAATGTCAGGTAGCTTCAAGGCAGCATGAACGCAGCCTTCCAAACGGGAAAGCAAGGCTACTTGCAGCAGGGCCCCGTTTCCGTGGGCGCACTCAGCAGACATCCCCGTGGTTTCTAACAAGCCCAAAAGAGACACAGGTCACCCTGAGTTTCCTTCCCTGAATCAACTTCTCGAAGTAGGGTGTTCTGCATCAAGCGAACTGCCTCAACCAAGGAACGCCGTAGCTGCTCCTCTGGGCCTGTGGCTATTCAAAGCCTGCAGTGCCACAGGAGGAAGGGGACTTACATGGCAGTAAGAACGCAAGCCGACTCTCTCTGGGAGGCACGGTGACTTCAGGCAGCAGGTCCTAGGTGGAATGTGAAGCCGAGGGTTTCTCTGAGTTCAGCTCAGCCTCGGGTAATGCGTGAGACTTGGACGCCATGTGGGACGGGCCAGAACGGTGTCCGTGAACGTGTGCGATTGCTGAGGACCTTAAGCTGCTCCCAAGGAGAGTGCAGCGCGTTTCCCTACGCTCGGCATACACAGAGGGGCTCTAAAGGGCTACGGGCCTGGATGTTGCCTTAGCAGACCCAGGTGGGCCTGGCGGTACTCAGTGTTCCTGCCGGGAACAGGGGGCCCGCGCCAGCCTCCTAGGTGTCCAGAAAACCCTGCTGCCGTTGAAGGTGCCCAGAACCGAGGCCGCCGCCCTCATGGAAACTGCTGCACGCCTCCGCTTCTGCACCGCCACTCGGGGCCTTACTTCCAGGCCTGTGTTCGTGCTGGGCATGCCGTTAGCGACACGGCATGGTAAGATGCTGACTTTCTCCTCGGGCAGAGTGACTTCAGGTATGAGGTCCTCGAAGTATTCAAAGCACAGTGTTTTCCCATGGCAGCTCACACAAGGGCCATGACAAAGTCGGACTCACCCGAAATGCTGTCCTGAGGCTGGGTCGAGGGCTCTGGAAATGTAGCGCTCCTCGAGGGACGTCCAGTGTGTAGCCCATCGCGCGGCACGCACAGAGGGCCTCCGGGGGTGGGGGAGTGGGGTCAACCAATGGCCTCGAAGTTGCTCAGCCGCCCCACAGGGGTCTGGAGGTACTCGCTGAACTTGGAGGGAAAGTGATGCATACCCGAGAGGCCTAGGAGTCCTCCAAAGTGTACTACTTCCTTTAAAAGAAAGCCCCTAAGCGACTGAGAACTCATGGGGACAGCTGCCTGCCTCCCTTTCTGCACGGCTACTAGGGGCCTACGCTGGAGGCAACTTGTCACGTTGAGGTTCCCTCTAGCTCTAGAGCTTGTCAGGCGGACCAGAGCCGCGCCCATGGAAGCACCTGGTTTAGACAGAGCAGACTCATAACGTTCCCCGAAGCACTCTGACAGGGCTAACAGGCCTGTCGAGAGCAGGGAATGTCAGGTAGCTTCAAGGCAGCATGAACGCAGCCTTCCAAACGGGAAAGCAAGGCTACTTGCAGCAGGGCCCCCGTTTCCGTGGGACGCACTCAGCAGACATCCCCGTGGTTTTCTAACAAGCCCAAAGAGACACAGGTCACCCTGAGTTTCCTTCCCTGAATCAACTTCTCGAAGTAGGGTGTTCTGCATCAAGCGAACTGCCTCAACCAAGGAACGCCGTAGCTGCTCCTCTGGGCCTGTGGCTATTCAAAGCCTGCAGTGCCACAGGAGGAAGGGGACTTACATGGCAGTAAGAACGCAAGCCGACTCTCTCTGGGAGGCACGGTGACTTCAGGCAGGAGGTCCTAGGTGGAATGCGAAGCCGAGGGTTCTCTGAGTTCAGCTCAGCCTCGGGTAATGCGTGAGACTTCGACGCCATGTGGGACGTGCCAGAACGGTGTCCGTGAACGTGTGCGATTGCTGAGGACCTTAAGCTGCTCCCAAGGAGAGTGCAGCGCGTTTCCCTACGCTCGGCATACACAGAGGGGCTCTAAAGGGCTACGGGCCTGGATGTTGCTTAGCAGACCCAGGTGGGCCTGGCGGTACTCAGTGTTCCTGCCGGGAACAGGGGGCCCGCGCCAGCCTCCTAGATGTCCAGAAAACCCTGCTGCCGTTGAAGGTGCCCAGAACCGAGGCCTGCCGCCTCATGGAAACTTGCTGAACGCCTCCGCTTCTGCACCGCCACTCGGGGCCTTACTTCCAGGCCTGTGTTCGTGCTGGGCGTGCCGTTAGCGACACGGCATGCTAAGATGCTGACTTTCTCCTCGGGCAGAGTGACTTCAGGTACGAGGTCCTCGAAGTATTCAAAGCACAGTGTTTTCCCATGGCAGCTCACACAAGGGCCATGACAAAGTCGGACTCACCCGAAATGCTGTCCTGAGGCTGGTCGAGGGCTCTGGAAATGTAGCACTCCTCGAGGGACGTCCAGTGTGTAGCCCATCGCGCGGCACGCACAGAGGGCCTCCGGGGTGGGGGAGTGGGGTCAACCAATGGGCCTCGAAGTTGCTCAGCCGCCCCACAGGGGTCTGGAGGTACTCGCTGAACTTGGAGGGAAAGTGATGCATACCCGAGAGGCCTAGGAGTCCTCCAAAGTGTACTACTTCCTTTAAAAGAAAGCCCCTAAGCGACTGAGAACTCATGGAGACAGCTGCCTGCCTCCCTTTCTGCACGGCTACTAGGGGCCTACGCTGGAGGCAACTTGTCACGTTGAGGTTCCCTCTAGCTCTAGAGCTTGTCAGGCGGACCAGAGCCGCGGCCATGGAAAGCACCTGGTTTAGACAGAGCAGACTCATAACGTTCCCCGAAGCACTCTGACAGGGCTAACAGGCCTGTCGAGAGCAGGGAATGTCAGGTAGCTTCAAGGCAGCATGAACGCAGCCTTCCAAACGGGAAAGCAAGGCTACTTGCAGCAGGGCCCCGTTTCCGTGGGCGCACTCAGCAGACATCCCCGTGGTTTCTAACAAGCCCAAGAGACACAGGTCACCCTGAGTTTCCTTCCCTGAATCAACTTCTCGAAGTAGGGTGTTCTGCATCAAGCGAACTGCCTCAACCAAGGAACGCCGTAGCTGCTCCTCTGGGCCTGTGGCTATTCAAAGCCTGCAGTGCCACAGGAGGAAGGGACTTACATGGCAGTAAGAACGCAAGCCGACTCTCTCTGGGAGGCACGGTGACTTCAGGCAGGAGGTCCTAGGTGGAATGCGAAGCCGAGGGTTTCTCTGAGTTCAGCTCAGCCTCGGGTAATGCGTGAGACTTCGGACGCCATGTGGGACGTGCCAGAACGGTGTCCGTGAACGTTGTGCGATTGCTGAGGACCTTTAAGCTGCTCCCAAGGATGAGTGCAGCGCGTTTCCCTACGCTCGGCATACACAGAGGGGCTCTAAAGGGCTACGGGCCTGGATGTTGCTTAGCAGACCCAGGTGGGCCTGGCGGTACTCAGTGTTCCTGCCGGGAACAGGGGCCCGCGCCAGCCTCCTAGGTGTCCAGAAAAACCCTGCTGCCGTTGAAGGTGCCCAGAAGCCGAGGCCGCCAGCCTCTGTAAACTGCTGCACGCCTCCGCCTTCTGCACCGCCACTCGGGGCCTTACTTCCAGGCCTGTGTTCGTGCTGGGCGTGCCGTTAGCGACACGGCATGGTAAGATGCTGACTTTCTCCTCGGGCAGAGTGACTTCAGGTATGAGGTCCTCGAAGTATTCAAAGCACAGTGTTTTCCCATGGCAGCTCACACAAGGGCCATGACAAAGTCGGACTCACCCGAAATGCTGTCCTGAGGCTGGTCGAGGGCTCTGGAAATGTAGCGCTCCTCGAGGGACGTCCAGTGTGTAGCCCATCGCGCGGCACGCACAGAGGGCCTCCGGGGGTGGGGAGTGGGGTCAACCAATGGGCCTCGAAGTTGCTCAGCCGCCCCACAGGGGTCTGGAGGTACACCGCTGAACTTGGAGGGAAAGTGATGCATACCCGAGAGGCCTAGGAGTCCTCCAACGTGTACTACTTCCTTTCAAAGAAAGCCTCTAAGCGACTGAGAACTCATGGAGACAGCTGCCTGCCTCCCTTTCTGCACGGCTACTAGGGGCCTACGCTGGAGGCAACTTGTCACGTTGAGGTTCCCGCTAGCTCTAGAGCTTGTCAGGCGGACCCGAGCCGCGGCCATGGAAGCACCTGGTTTAGACAGAGCAGACTCATCACGTTCCCCGAAGCACTCTGACAGGGCTAACAGGCCTGTCGAGAGCAGGGAATGTCAGGTCGCTTCAAGGCAGCATGAACGCAGCCTTCCAAACGGGAAAGCAAGGCTACTTGCAGCAGGGCCCCGTTTCCGTGGGCGCACTCAGCAGACATCCCCGTGGTTTCTAACAAGCCCAAAGAGACACAGGTCACCCTGAGTTTCCTTCCCTGAATCAACTTCTCTGAAGTAGGGTGTTCTGCATCAGCGAACTGCCTCAACCAAGGAACGCCGTAGCTGCTCCTCTGGGCCTGTGGCTATTCAAAAGCCTGCAGTGCCACAGGAGGAAGGGGACTTACATGGCAGTAAGAACGCAAGCCGACTCTCTCTGGGAGGCACGGTGACTTCAGGCAGGATGGTCCTAGGTGGAATGCGAAGCCGAGGGTTTCTCTGAGTTCAGCTCAGCCTCGGGTAATGCGTAAGACTTGGACGCCATGTGGGACGTGCCAGAACGGTGTCCGTGAACGTGTGCGAGTGCTGAGGACGTTAAGCTGCTCCCAAGGAGAGTGCAGCGCGTTTCCCTACGCTCGGCATACACAGAGGGGCTCTAAAGGGCTACGGGCCTGGATGTTGCTTAGCAGACCCAGGTGGGCCTGGCGGTACTCAGTGTTCCTGCCGGGAACAGGGGGCCCCCGCCAGCCTCCTAGATGTCCAGAAAACCCTGCTGCCGTTGAACGTGCCCAGAGCCGAGGCCGCAGCCTCCTGTAAAACTGCTGAACGCCTCCGCTTCTGCACCGCCACTCGGGGCCTTACTTCCAGGCCTGTGTTCGTGCTGGGCGTGCCGTTAGCGACACGGCATGCTAAGATGCTGACTTTCTCCTCGGGCAGAGTGACTTCAGGTACGAGGTCCTCGAAGTATTCAAAGCACAGTGGTTTTCCCATGGCAGCTCACACAAGGGCCATGACAAAGTCGGACTCACCCGAAATGCTGTCCTGAGGCTGGTCGAGGGCTCTGGAAATGTAGCGCTCCTCGAGGGACGTCCAGTGTGTAGCCCATCGCGCGGCACGCACAGGAGGGCCTCCGGGGGTGGGGGAGTGGGGTCAACCAATGGGCCTCGAAGTTGCTCAGCCGCCCCCACAGGGGTCTGGAGGTACTCGCTGAACTTGGAGGGAAAGTGATGCATACCCGAGAGGCCTAGGAGTCCTCCAAAGTGTACTACTTCCTTTAAAAGAAAGCCCCTAAGCGACTGAGAACTCATGGGGACAGCTGCCTGCCTCCCTTCTGCACGGCTACTAGGGGCCTACGCTGGAGGCAACTTGTCACGTTGAGGTTCCCTCTAGCTCTAGAGCTTGTCAGGCGGACCAGAGCCGCGGCCATGGAAGCACCTGTGTTTAGACAGAGCAGACTCATAACGTTCCCCGAAGCACTCTGACAGGGCTAACAGGCCTGTCGAGAGCAGGGAATGTCAGGTAGCTTCAAGGCAGCATGAACGCAGCCTTCCAAAGGGAAAGCAAGGCTACTTGCAGCAGGGCCCCGTTTCCGTGGGCGCACTCAGCAGACATCCCCGTGGTTTCTAACAAGCCCAAAGAGACACAGGTCACCCTGAGTTTCCTTCCCTGAATAACTTCTCGAAGTAGGGTGTTCTGCATCAAGCGAACTGCCTCAACCAAGGAACGCCGTAGCTGCTCCTCTGGGCCTGTGGCTATTCAAAGCCTGCAGTGCCACAGGAGGAAGGGGACTTACATGGCAGTAAGAACGCAAGCCGACTCTCTCTGGGAGGCACGAGTGACTTCAGGCAGGAGGTCCTAGGTGGAATGCCGAAGCCGAGGGTTTCTCTGAGTTCAGCTCAGCCTCGGGTAATGCGTGAGGACTTGGACGCCATGTGGACGTGCCAGAACGGTGTCCGTGAACGTGTGCGATTGCTGAGGACCTTAAGCTGCTCCCAAGGAGAGTGCAGCGCGTTTCCCTACGCTCGGCATACACAGAGGGGCTCTAAAGGGCTACGGGCCTGGATGTTGCTTAGCAGACCCAGGTGGGCCTGGCGGTACTCAGTGTTCCTGCGGGAACAGGGGGCCCGCGCCAGCCTCCTAGGTGTTCCAGAAAACCCTGCTGCCGTTGAAGGTGCCCAGAAGCCGAGGCCACCACCTCCTGTAAACTGCTGAACGCCTCCGCTTCTGCACCGGCCACTCGGGGCCTTACTTCCAGGCCTGTGTTCGTGCTGGGCGTGCCGTTAGCGACACGGCATGGTAAGATGCTGACTTTTCTCCTCGGGCAGAGTGACTTCAGGTACGAGGTCCTCGAAGTATTCAAAGCACAGTGTTTTCCCATGGCAGCTCACACAAGGGCCCATGACAAAGTCGGACTCACCCGAAATGCTGTCCTGAGGCTGGTCGAGGGCTCTGGAAATGTAGCGCTCCTCGAGGGACGTCCAGTGTGTAGCCCATCGCGCGGCACGCACAGAGGGCCTCCGGGGTGGGGGAGTGGGGTCAACCAATGGGCCTCGAAGTTGCTCAGCCACCCCACAGGGGTCTGGAGGTACTCGCTGAACTTGGAGGGAAAGTGATGCATTACCCGAGAGGCCTAGGAGTCCTCCAAAGTGTACTACTTCCTTTAAAAGAAAGCCTCTCAAGCGATCTGAGAACTCATGGAGACAGCTGCCTGCCTCCCTTTCTGCACGGCTACTAGGGGCCTACGCTGGAGGCAACTTGTCACGTTGAGGTTCCCTCTAGCTCTAGAGCTTGTCAGGCGGACCAGAGCCGCGGCCATGGAAGCACCTGGTTTAGACAGAGCAGACTCATAACGTTCCCCGAAGCACTCTGACAGGGCTAACAGGCCTGTCGAGAGCAGGGAATGTCAGGTAGCTTCAAGGCAGCATGAACGCAGCCTTCCAAACGGGAAAGCAAGGCTACTTGCAGCAGGCCCCCGTTTCCGTGGGCGCACTCAGCAGACATCCCCGTGGTTTCTAACAAGCCCAAAGAGACACAGGTCACCCTGAGTTTCCTTCCCTGAATCAACTTCTCGAAGTAGGGTGTTCTGCATCAAGCGAACTGCCTCAACCAAGGAACGCCGTAGCTGCTCCTCTGGGCCTGTGGCTATTCAAAGCCTGCAGTGCCACGGGAGGAAGGGGACTTACATGGCAGTAAGAACGCAAGCCGACTCTCTCTGGGAGGCACGGTGACTTCAGGCAGGAGGTCCTAGGTGGAATGCGAAGCCGAGGGTTTCTCTGAGTTCAGCTCAGCCTCGGGTAATGCGTAAGACTTCGACGCCATGTGGGACGTGCCAGAACGGTGTCCGTGAACGTGTGCGAGTGCTGAGGACCTTAAGCTGCTCCCAAGGAGAGTGCAGCGCGTTTCCCTACGCTCGGCATACACAGAGGGGCTCTAAAGGGCTACGGGCCTGGATGTTGCTTAGCAGACCCAGGTGGGCCTGGCGGTACTCAGTGTTCCTGCCGGGAACAGGGGGCCCGCGCCAGCCTCCTAGGTGTCCAGAAAACCCTGCTGCCGTTGAAGGTGCCCAGAGCCGAGGCCGCCGCCTCCTGGAAACTGCTGCACGCCTCCGCTTCTGCACCGCCACTCGGGGCCTTACTTCCAGGCCTGTGTTCGTGCTGGGCGTGCCGTTAGCGACACGGCATGGTAAGATGCTGACTTTCTCCTCGGGCAGAGTGACTTCAGGTACGAGGTCCTCGAAGTATTCAAAGCACAGTGTTTTCCCATGGCAGCTCACACAAGGGCCATGACAAAGTCGGACTCACCCGAAATGCTGTCCTGAGGCTGTTCGAGGGCTCTGGAAATGTAGCGCTCCTCGAGGGACGTCCAGTGTGTAGCCCATCGTGCGGCACGCACAGAGGGCCTCCGGGGGTGGGGGAGTGGGGTCAACCAATGGGCCTCGAAGTTGCTCAGCCGCCCCACAGGGGTCTGGAGGTACTCGCTGAACTTGGAGGGAAAGTGATGCATACCCGAGAGGCCTAGGAGTCCTCCAAAGTGTACTACTTCCTTTAAAATAAAGCCTCTAAGCGACTGAGAACTCATGGAGACAGCTGCCTGCCTCCCTTTCTGCACGGCTACTAGGGGCCTACGCTGGAGGCAACTTGTCACGTTGAGGTTCCCTCTAGCTCTAGAGCTTGTCAGGCGGACCAGAGCCGCGGCCATGGAAGCACCTGGTTTAGACAGAGCAGACTCATAACGTTCCCCGAAGCACTCTGACAGGGCTAACAGGCCTGTCGAGAGCAGGGAATGTCAGGTAGCTTCAAGGCAGCATGAACGCAGCCTTCCAAACGGGAAAGCAAGGCTACTTGCAGCAGGCCCCCGTTTCCGTGGACGCACTCAGCAGACATCCCCGTGGTTTCTAACAAGCCCAAAGAGACACAGGTCACCCTGAGTTTCCTTCCCTGAATCAACTTCTCGAAGTAGGGTGTTCTGCATCAAGCGAACTGCCTCAACCAAGGAACGCCGTAGCTGCTCCTCTGGGCCTGTGGCTATTCAAAGCCTGCAGTGCCACGGGAGGAAGGGGACTTACATGGCAGTAAGAACGCAAGCCGACTCTCTCTGGGAGGCACGGTGACTTCAGGCAGGAGGTCCTAGGTGGAATGCGAAGCCGAGGGTTTCTCTGAGTTCAGCTCAGCCTCGGGTAATGCGTAAGACTTCGACGCCATGTGGGACGTGCCAGAACGGTGTCCGTGAACGTGTGCGAGTGCTGAGGACCTTAAGCTGCTCCCAAGGAGAGTGCAGCGCGTTTCCCTACGCTCGGCATACACAGAGGGGCTCTAAAGGGCTACGGGCCTGGATGTTGCTTAGCAGACCCAGGTGGGCCTGGCGGTACTCAGTGTTCCTGCCGGGAACAGGGGGCCCGCGCCAGCCTCCTAGGTGTCCAGAAAACCCTGCTGCCGTTGAAGGTGCCCAGAGCCGAGGCCGCCGCCTCCTGGAAACTGCTGCACGCCTCCGCTTCTGCACCGCCACTCGGGGCCTTACTTCCAGGCCTGTGTTCGTGCTGGGCGTGCCGTTAGCGACACGGCATGGTAAGATGCTGACTTTCTCCTCGGGCAGAGTGACTTCAGGTACGAGGTCCTCGAAGTATTCAAAGCACAGTGTTTTCCCATGGCAGCTCACACAAGGGCCATGACAAAGTCGGACTCACCCGAAATGCTGTCCTGAGGCTGGTCGAGGGCTCTGGAAATGTAGCGCTCCTCGAGGGACGTCCAGTGTGTAGCCCATCGCGCGGCACGCACAGAGGGCCTCCGGGGGTGGGGGAGTGGGGTTAAACCAATGGGCCTCGAAGTTGCTCAGCCGCCCCACAGGGGTCTGGAGGTACTCGCTGAACTTGGAGGGAAAGTGATGCATACCCGAGAGGCCTAGGAGTCCTCCAAAGTGTACTACTTCCTTTAAAATAAAGCCATCTAAGCGACTGAGAACTCATGGAGACAGCTGCCTGCCTCCCTTTCTGGCACGGCTACTAGGGGCCTTACGCTGGAGGCAACTTGTCACGTTGAGGTTCCCTCTAGCTCTAGAGCTTGTCAGGCGGACCAGAGCCGCGGCCATGGAAGCACCCTGGTTTAGACAGAGCAGACTCATAACGTTCCCCGAAGCACTCTGACAGGGCTAACAGGCCTGTCGAGAGCAGGGAATGTCAGGTAGCTTCAAGGCAGCATGAACGCAGCCTTCCAAACGGGAAAGCAAGGCTACTTGCAGCAGGGCCCCGTTTTCCGTGGGCGCACTCAAGCAGACATCCCGTGGTTTCTAACAAGCCCAAAGAGACACAGGTCACCCTGAGTTTCCTTCCCTGAATCAACTTCTCGAAGTAGGGTGTTCTGCATCAAGCGAACTGCCTCAACCAAGGAACGCCGTAGCTGCTCCTCTGGGCCTGTGGCTATTCAAAGCCTGCAGTGCCACAGGAGGAAGGGGACTTACATGGCAGTAAGAACGCAAGCCGACTCTCTCTGGGAGGCACGGTGACTTCAGGCAGGAGGTCCTAGGTGGAATGCGAAGCCGAGGGTTTCTCTGAGTTCAGCTCAGCCTCGGGTAATGCGTGAGACTTGGACGCCATGTGGGACGGGCCAGAACGGTGTCCTGTGAACGTGTGCGATGGCTGAGGACCTTAAGCTGCTCCCAAGGAGAGTGCAGCGCGTTTCCCTACGCTCGGCATACACAGAGGGGCTCTAAAGGGCTACGGGCCTGGATGTTGCTTAGCAGACCCAGGTGGGCCTGGCGGTACTCAGTGTTCCTGCCGGGAACAGGGGGCCCGCGCCAGCCTCCTAGGTGTCCAGAAAACCCTGCTGCCTCTTGAAGGTGCCCAGAGCCGAGGCCGCCAGCCTCCTGTAAACTGCTGAACGCCTCCGCTTCTGCACCGCCACTCGGGGCCTTACTTCCAGGCCTGTGTTCGTGCTGGGCGTGCCGTTAGCGACACGGCATGGTAAGATGCTGACTTTCTCCTCGGCCAGAGTGACTTCAGGTACGAGGTCCTCGAAGTATTCAAAGCACAGTGTTTTCCCATGGCAGCTCACACAAGGGCCATGACAAAGTCGGACTCACCCGAAATGCTGTCCTGAGGCTGGTCGAGGGCTCTGGAAATGTAGCGCTCCTCGAGGACGTCCAGTGTGTAGCCCATCGCGCGGCACGCACAGAGGGCCTCCGGGGGTGGGGGAGTGGGGTCAACCAATGGGCCTCGAAGTTGCTCAGCCGCCCCACAGGGGTCTGGAGGTACTCGCTGAACTTGGAGGGAAAGTGATGCATACCCGAGAGGCCTAGGAGTCCTCCAAAGTGTACTACTTCCTTTAAAATAAGCCTCTAAGCGACTGAGAACTCATGGAGACAGCTGCCTGCCTCCCTTTCTGCACGGCTACTAGGGGCCTACGCTGGAGGCAACTTGTCACGTTGAGGTTCCTCTCTAGCTCTAGAGCTTGTCAGGCGGACCAGAGCCGCGGCCATGGAAGCACCTGGTTTAGACAGAGCAGACTCATAACGTTCCCCGAAGCACTCTGACAGGGCTAACAGGCCTGTCGAGAGCAGGGAATGTCAGGTAGCTTCAAGGCAGCATGAACGCAGCCTTCCAAACGGGAAAGCAAGGCTACTTGCAGCAGGGCCCCGTTTCCGTGGGCGCACTCAGCAGACATCCCCGTGGTTTCTAACAAGCCCAAAGAGACACAGGTCACCCTGAGTTTCCTTCCCTGAATCAACTTCTCGAAGTAGGGTGTTCTGCATCAAGCGAACTGCCTCAACCAAGGAACGCCGTAGCTGCTCCTCTGGGCCTGTGGCTATTCAAAGCCTGCAGTGCCACAGGAGGAAGGGGACTTACATGGCAGTAAGAACGCAAGCCGACTCTCTCTGGGAGGCACGGTGACTTCAGGCAGGAGGTCCTAGGTGGAATGCGAAGCCGAGGGTTTCTCTGAGTTCAGCTCAGCCTCGGGTAATGCGTGAGACTTCGACGCCATGTGGGACGTGCCAGAACGGTGTCCGTGAACGTGTGCGATTGCTGAGGACCGTAAGCTGCTCCAAGGAGAGTGCAGCGCGTTTCCCTACGCTCGGCATACACAGAGGGGCTCTAAAGGGCTACGGCCTGGATGTTGCTTAGCAGACCCAGGTGGGGCCTGGCGGTACTCAGTGTTCCTGCCGGGAACAGGGGGCCCGCGCCAGCCTCCTAGGTGTCCAGAAAACCCTGCTGCCGTTGAAGGTGGCCCAGAACCGAGGCCGCCAGCCTCATGGAAACTGCTGAACGCCTCCGCTTCTGCACCGCCACTCGGGGCCTTACTTCCAGGCCTGTGTTCGTGCTGGGCGTTGCCGTTAGCGACACGGCATGGTAAGATGCTGACTTTCTCCTCGGGCAGAGTGACTTCAGGTACGAGGTCCTCGAAGTATTCAAAGCACAGTGTTTTCCCATGGCAGCTCACACAAGGGCCATGACAAAGTCGGACTCACCCATAAATGCTGTCCTGAGGCTGGTCGAGGGCTCTGGAAATGTAGCGCTCCTCGAGGGACGTCCAGTGTGTAGCCCATCGCGCGGCACGCACAGAGGGCCTCCGGGGGTGGGGGAGTGGGGGTCAACCAATGGGCCTCGAAGTTGCTCAGCCGCCCCACAGGGGTCTGGAGGGTACTCGCTGAACTTGGAGGGAAAGTGATGCATACCCGAGAGGCCTAGGAGTCCTCCAAAGTGTACTACTTCCTTAAAAGAAAGCCTCTAAGCGACTGAGAACTCATGGAGACAGCTGCCTGCCTCCCTTTTCTGCACGGCTACTAGGGGCCTACGCTGGAGGCAACTTGTCACGTTGAGGTTCCCTCTAGCTCTAGAGCTTGTCAGGCGGACCAGAGCCGCGGCCATGGAAGCACCTGGTTTAGACAGAGCAGACTCATAACGTTCCCCGAAGCACTCTGACAGGGCTAACAGGCCTGTCGAGAGCAGGGAATGTCAGGTAGCTTCAAGGCAGCATGAACGCAGCCTTCCAAACGGGAAAGCAAGGCTACTTGCAGCAGGGCCCCGTTTCCGTGGACGCACTCCAGCAGACATCCCCGTGAGTTTCTAACAAGCCCAAAGAGACACAGGTCATCCCTGAGTTTCCTTCCCTGAATCAACTTCTCGAAGTAGGGTGTTCTGCATCAAGCGAACTGCCTCAACCAAGGAACGCCGTAGCTGCTCCTCTGGGCCTGTGGCTATTCAAAGCCTGCAGTGCCACGGGAGGAAGGGGACTTACATGGCAGTAAGAACGCAAGCCGACTCTCTCTGGGAGGCACGGTGACTTCAGGCAGGAGGTCCTAGGTGGAATGCGAAGCCGAGGGTTTCTCTGAGTTCAGCTCAGCCTCGGGTAATGCGTAAGACTTCGACGCCATGTGGGACGTGCCAGAACGGTGTCCGTGAACGTGTGCGAGTGCTGAGGACCTTAAGCTGCTCCCAAGGAGAGTGCAGCGCGTTTCCCTACGCTCGGCATACACAGAGGGGCTCTAAAGGGCTACGGGCCTGGATGTTGCTTAGCAGACCCAGGTGGGCCTGGCGGTACTCAGTGTTCCTGCCGGGAACAGGGGGCCCGCGCCAGCCTCCTAGGTGTCCAGAAAACCCTGCTGCCGTTGAAGGTGCCCAGAGCCGAGGCCGCCGCCTCCTGGAAACTGCTGCACGCCTCCGCTTCTGCACCGCCACTCGGGGCCTTACTTCCAGGCCTGTGTTCGTGCTGGGCGTGCCGTTAGCGACACGGCATGGTAAGATGCTGACTTTCTCCTCGGGCAGAGTGACTTCAGGTACGAGGTCCTCGAAGTATTCAAAGCACAGTGTTTTCCCATGGCAGCTCACACAAGGGCCATGACAAAGTCGGACTCACCCGAAATGCTGTCCTGAGGCTGTTCGAGGGCTCTGGAAATGTAGTGCTCCTCGAGGGACGTCCAGTGTGTAGCCCATCGCGCGGCACGCACAGAGGGCCTCCGGGGGTGGGGGAGTGGGGTCAACCAATGGGCCTCGAAGTTGCTCAGCCGCCCCACAGGGGTCTGGAGGTACTCGCTGAACTTGGAGGGAAAGTGATGCATACCCGAGAGGCCTAGGAGTCCTCCAAAGTGTACTACTTCCTTTAAAATAAAGCCTCTAAGCGACTGAGAACTCATGGAGACAGCTGCCTGCCTCCCTTTCTGCACGGCTACTAGGGGCCTACGCTGGAGGCAACTTGTCACGTTGAGGTTCCCTCTAGCTCTAGAGCTTGTCAGGCGGACCAGAGCCGCGGCCATGGAAGCACCTGGTTTAGACAGAGCAGACTCATAACGTTCCCCGAAGCACTCTGACAGGGCTAACAGGCCTGTCGAGAGCAGGGAATGTCAGGTAGCTTCAAGGCAGCATGAACGCAGCCTTCCAAACGGGAAAGCAAGGCTACTTGCAGCAGGCCCCCGTTTCCGTGGGCGCACTCAGCAGACATCCCCGTGGTTTCTAACAAGCCCAAAGAGACACAGGTCACCCTGAGTTTCCTTCCCTGAATCAACTTCTCGAAGTAGGGTGTTCTGCATCAAGCGAACTGCCTCAACCAAGGAACGCCGTAGCTGCTCCTCTGGGCCTGTGGCTATTCAAAGCCTGCAGTGCCACGGGAGGAAGGGGACTTACATGGCAGTAAGAACGCAAGCCGACTCTCTCTGGGAGGCACGGTGACTTCAGGCAGGAGGTCCTAGGTGGAATGCGAAGCCGAGGGTTTCTCTGAGTTCAGCTCAGCCTCGGGTAATGCGTAAGACTTCGACGCCATGTGGGACGTGCCAGAACGGTGTCCGTGAACGTGTGCGAGTGCTGAGGACCTTAAGCTGCTCCCAAGGAGAGTGCAGCGCGTTTCCCTACGCTCGGCATACACAGAGGGGCTCTAAAGGGCTACGGGCCTGGATGTTGCTTAGCAGACCCAGGTGGGCCTGGCGGTACTCAGTGTTCCTGCCGGGAACAGGGGGCCCGCGCCAGCCTCCTAGGTGTCCAGAAAACCCTGCTGCCGTTGAAGGTGCCCAGAGCCGAGGCCGCCGCCTCCTGGAAACTGCTGCACGCCTCCGCTTCTGCACCGCCACTCGGGGCCTTACTTCCAGGCCTGTGTTCGTGCTGGGCGTGCCGTTAGCGACACGGCATGGTAAGATGCTGACTTTCTCCTCGGGCAGAGTGACTTCAGGTACGAGGTCCTCGAAGTATTCAAAGCACAGTGTTTTCCCATGGCAGCTCACACAAGGGCCATGACAAAGTCGGACTCACCCGAAATGCTGTCCTGAGGCTGTTCGAGGGCTCTGGAAATGTAGCGCTCCTCGAGGGACGTCCAGTGTGTAGCCCATCGCGCGGCACGCACAGAGGGCCTCCGGGGGTGGGGGAGTGGGGTCAACCAATGGGCCTCGAAGTTGCTCAGCCGCCCCACAGGGGTCTGGAGGTACTCGCTGAACTTGGAGGGAAAGTGATGCATACCCGAGAGGCCTAGGAGTCCTCCAAAGTGTACTACTTCCTTTAAAATAAAGCCTCTAAGCGACTGAGAACTCATGGAGACAGCTGCCTGCCTCCCTTTCTGCACGGCTACTAGGGGCCTACGCTGGAGGCAACTTGTCACGTTGAGGTTCCCTCTAGCTCTAGAGCTTGTCAGGCGGACCAGAGCCGCGGCCATGGAAGCACCTGGTTTAGACAGAGCAGACTCATAACGTTCCCCGAAGCACTCTGACAGGGCTAACAGGCCTGTCGAGAGCAGGGAATGTCAGGTAGCTTCAAGGCAGCATGAACGCAGCCTTCCAAACGGGAAAGCAAGGCTACTTGCAGCAGGCCCCCGTTTCCGTGGGCGCACTCAGCAGACATCCCCGTGGTTTCTAACAAGCCCAAAGAGACACAGGTCACCCTGAGTTTCCTTCCCTGAATCAACTTCTCGAAGTAGGGTGTTCTGCATCAAGCGAACTGCCTCAACCAAGGAACGCCGTAGCTGCTCCTCTGGGCCTGTGGCTATTCAAAGCCTGCAGTGCCACGGGAGGAAGGGGACTTACATGGCAGTAAGAACGCAAGCCGACTCTCTCTGGGAGGCACGGTGACTTCAGGCAGGAGGTCCTAGGTGGAATGCGAAGCCGAGGGTTTCTCTGAGTTCAGCTCAGCCTCGGGTAATGCGTAAGACTTCGACGCCATGTGGGACGTGCCAGAACGGTGTCCGTGAACGTGTGCGAGTGCTGAGGACCTTAAGCTGCTCCCAAGGAGAGTGCAGCGCGTTTCCCTACGCTCGGCATACACAGAGGGGCTCTAAAGGGCTACGGGCCTGGATGTTGCTTAGCAGACCCAGGTGGGCCTGGCGGTACTCAGTGTTCCTGCCGGGAACAGGGGGCCCGCGCCAGCCTCCTAGGTGTCCAGAAAACCCTGCTGCCGTTGAAGGTGCCCAGAGCCGAGGCCGCCGCCTCCTGGAAACTGCTGCACGCCTCCGCTTCTGCACCGCCACTCGGGGCCTTACTTCCAGGCCTGTGTTCGTGCTGGGCGTGCCGTTAGCGACACGGCATGGTAAGATGCTGACTTTCTCCTCGGGCAGAGTGACTTCAGGTACGAGGTCCTCGAAGTATTCAAAGCACAGTGTTTTCCCATGGCAGCTCACACAAGGGCCATGACAAAGTCGGACTCACCCGAAATGCTGTCCTGAGGCTGTTCGAGGGCTCTGGAAATGTAGCGCTCCTCGAGGGACGTCCAGTGTGTAGCCCATCGCGCGGCACGCACAGAGGGCCTCCGGGGGTGGGGGAGTGGGGTCAACCAATGGGCCTCGAAGTTGCTCAGCCGCCCCACAGGGGTCTGGAGGTACTCGCTGAACTTGGAGGGAAAGTGATGCATACCCGAGAGGCCTAGGAGTCCTCCAAAGTGTACTACTTCCTTTAAAATAAAGCCTCTAAGCGACTGAGAACTCATGGAGACAGCTGCCTGCCTCCCTTTCTGCACGGCTACTAGGGGCCTACGCTGGAGGCAACTTGTCACGTTGAGGTTCCCTCTAGCTCTAGAGCTTGTCAGGCGGACCAGAGCCGCGGCCATGGAAGCACCTGGTTTAGACAGAGCAGACTCATAACGTTCCCCGAAGCACTCTGACAGGGCTAACAGGCCTGTCGAGAGCAGGGAATGTCAGGTAGCTTCAAGGCAGCATGAACGCAGCCTTCCAAACGGGAAAGCAAGGCTACTTGCAGCAGGCCCCCGTTTCCGTGGGCGCACTCAGCAGACATCCCCGTGGTTTCTAACAAGCCCAAAGAGACACAGGTCACCCTGAGTTTCCTTCCCTGAATCAACTTCTCGAAGTAGGGTGTTCTGCATCAAGCGAACTGCCTCAACCAAGGAACGCCGTAGCTGCTCCTCTGGGCCTGTGGCTATTCAAAGCCTGCAGTGCCACGGGAGGAAGGGGACTTACATGGCAGTAAGAACGCAAGCCGACTCTCTCTGGGAGGCACGGTGACTTCAGGCAGGAGGTCCTAGGTGGAATGCGAAGCCGAGGGTTTCTCTGAGTTCAGCTCAGCCTCGGGTAATGCGTAAGACTTCGACGCCATGTGGGACGTGCCAGAACGGTGTCCGTGAACGTGTGCGAGTGCTGAGGACCTTAAGCTGCTCCCAAGGAGAGTGCAGCGCGTTTCCCTACGCTCGGCATACACAGAGGGGCTCTAAAGGGCTACGGGCCTGGATGTTGCTTAGCAGACCCAGGTGGGCCTGGCGGTACTCAGTGTTCCTGCCGGGAACAGGGGGCCCGCGCCAGCCTCCTAGGTGTCCAGAAAACCCTGCTGCCGTTGAAGGTGCCCAGAGCCGAGGCCGCCGCCTCCTGGAAACTGCTGCACGCCTCCGCTTCTGCACCGCCACTCGGGGCCTTACTTCCAGGCCTGTGTTCGTGCTGGGCGTGCCGTTAGCGACACGGCATGGTAAGATGCTGACTTTCTCCTCGGGCAGAGTGACTTCAGGTACGAGGTCCTCGAAGTATTCAAAGCACAGTGTTTTCCCATGGCAGCTGACACAAGGGCCATGACAAAGTCGGACTCACCCGAAATGCTGTCCTGAGGCTGTTCGAGGGCTCTGGAAATGTAGCGCTCCTCGAGGGACGTCCAGTGTGTAGCCCATCGCGCGGCACGCACAGAGGGCCTCCGGGGGTGGGGGAGTGGGGTCAACCAATGGGCCTCGAAGTTGCTCAGCCGCCCCACAGGGGTCTGGAGGTACTCGCTGAACTTGGAGGGAAAGTGATGCATACCCGAGAGGCCTAGGAGTCCTCCAAAGTGTACTACTTCCTTTAAAATAAAGCCTCTAAGCGACTGAGAACTCATGGAGACAGCTGCCTGCCTCCCTTTCTGCACGGCTACTAGGGGCCTACGCTGGAGGCAACTTGTCACGTTGAGGTTCCCTCTAGCTCTAGAGCTTGTCAGGCGGACCAGAGCCGCGGCCATGGAAGCACCTGGTTTAGACAGAGCAGACTCATAACGTTCCCCGAAGCACTCTGACAGGGCTAACAGGCCTGTCGAGAGCAGGGAATGTCAGGTAGCTTCAAGGCAGCATGAACGCAGCCTTCCAAACGGGAAAGCAAGGCTACTTGCAGCAGGCCCCCGTTTCCGTGGGCGCACTCAGCAGACATCCCCGTGGTTTCTAACAAGCCCAAAGAGACACAGGTCACCCTGAGTTTCCTTCCCTGAATCAACTTCTCGAAGTAGGGTGTTCTGCATCAAGCGAACTGCCTCAACCAAGGAACGCCGTAGCTGCTCCTCTGGGCCTGTGGCTATTCAAAGCCTGCAGTGCCACGGGAGGAAGGGGACTTACATGGCAGTAAGAACGCAAGCCGACTCTCTCTGGGAGGCACGGTGACTTCAGGCAGGAGGTCCTAGGTGGAATGCGAAGCCGAGGGTTTCTCTGAGTTCAGCTCAGCCTCGGGTAATGCGTAAGACTTCGACGCCATGTGGGACGTGCCAGAACGGTGTCCGTGAACGTGTGCGAGTGCTGAGGACCTTAAGCTGCTCCCAAGGAGAGTGCAGCGCGTTTCCCTACGCTCGGCATACACAGAGGGGCTCTAAAGGGCTACGGGCCTGGATGTTGCTTAGCAGACCCAGGTGGGCCTGGCGGTACTCAGTGTTCCTGCCGGGAACAGGGGGCCCGCGCCAGCCTCCTAGGTGTCCAGAAAACCCTGCTGCCGTTGAAGGTGCCCAGAGCCGAGGCCGCCGCCTCCTGGAAACTGCTGCACGCCTCCGCTTCTGCACCGCCACTCGGGGCCTTACTTCCAGGCCTGTGTTCGTGCTGGGCGTGCCGTTAGCGACACGGCATGGTAAGATGCTGACTTTCTCCTCGGGCAGAGTGACTTCAGGTACGAGGTCCTCGAAGTATTCAAAGCACAGTGTTTTCCCATGGCAGCTCACACAAGGGCCATGACAAAGTCGGACTCACCCGAAATGCTGTCCTGAGGCTGTTCGAGGGCTCTGGAAATGTAGCGCTCCTCGAGGGACGTCCAGTGTGTAGCCCATCGCGCGGCACGCACAGAGGGCCTCCGGGGGTGGGGGAGTGGGGTCAACCAATGGGCCTCGAAGTTGCTCAGCCGCCCCACAGGGGTCTGGAGGTACTCGCTGAACTTGGAGGGAAAGTGATGCATACCCGAGAGGCCTAGGAGTCCTCCAAAGTGTACTACTTCCTTTAAAATAAAGCCTCTAAGCGACTGAGAACTCATGGAGACAGCTGCCTGCCTCCCTTTCTGCACGGCTACTAGGGGCCTACGCTGGAGGCAACTTGTCACGTTGAGGTTCCCTCTAGCTCTAGAGCTTGTCAGGCGGACCAGAGCCGCGGCCATGGAAGCACCTGGTTTAGACAGAGCAGACTCATAACGTTCCCCGAAGCACTCTGACAGGGCTAACAGGCCTGTCGAGAGCAGGGAATGTCAGGTAGCTTCAAGGCAGCATGAACGCAGCCTTCCAAACGGGAAAGCAAGGCTACTTGCAGCAGGCCCCCGTTTCCGTGGGCGCACTCAGCAGACATCCCCGTGGTTTCTAACAAGCCCAAAGAGACACAGGTCACCCTGAGTTTCCTTCCCTGAATCAACTTCTCGAAGTAGGGTGTTCTGCATCAAGCGAACTGCCTCAACCAAGGAACGCCGTAGCTGCTCCTCTGGGCCTGTGGCTATTCAAAGCCTGCAGTGCCACGGGAGGAAGGGGACTTACATGGCAGTAAGAACGCAAGCCGACTCTCTCTGGGAGGCACGGTGACTTCAGGCAGGAGGTCCTAGGTGGAATGCGAAGCCGAGGGTTTCTCTGAGTTCAGCTCAGCCTCGGGTAATGCGTAAGACTTCGACGCCATGTGGGACGTGCCAGAACGGTGTCCGTGAACGTGTGCGAGTGCTGAGGACCTTAAGCTGCTCCCAAGGAGAGTGCAGCGCGTTTCCCTACGCTCGGCATACACAGAGGGGCTCTAAAGGGCTACGGGCCTGGATGTTGCTTAGCAGACCCAGGTGGGCCTGGCGGTACTCAGTGTTCCTGCCGGGAACAGGGGGCCCGCGCCAGCCTCCTAGGTGTCCAGAAAACCCTGCTGCCGTTGAAGGTGCCCAGAGCCGAGGCCGCCGCCTCCTGGAAACTGCTGCACGCCTCCGCTTCTGCACCGCCACTCGGGGCCTTACTTCCAGGCCTGTGTTCGTGCTGGGCGTGCCGTTAGCGACACGGCATAGTAAGATGCTGACTTTCTCCTCGGGCAGAGTGACTTCAGGTACGAGGTCCTCGAAGTATTCAAAGCACAGTGTTTTCCCATGGCAGCTGACACAAGGGCCATGACAAAGTCGGACTCACCCGAAATGCTGTCCTGAGGCTGTTCGAGGGCTCTGGAAATGTAGCGCTCCTCGAGGGACGTCCAGTGTGTAGCCCATCGCGCGGCACGCACAGAGGGCCTCCGGGGGTGGGGGAGTGGGGTCAACCAATGGGCCTCGAAGTTGCTCAGCCGCCCCACAGGGGTCTGGAGGTACTCGCTGAACTTGGAGGGAAAGTGATGCATACCCGAGAGGCCTAGGAGTCCTCCAAAGTGTACTACTTCCTTTAAAATAAAGCCTCTAAGCGACTGAGAACTCATGGAGACAGCTGCCTGCCTCCCTTTCTGCACGGCTACTAGGGGCCTACGCTGGAGGCAACTTGTCACGTTGAGGTTCCCTCTAGCTCTAGAGCTTGTCAGGCGGACCAGAGCCGCGGCCATGGAAGCACCTGGTTTAGACAGAGCAGACTCATAACGTTCCCCGAAGCACTCTGACAGGGCTAACAGGCCTGTCGAGAGCAGGGAATGTCAGGTAGCTTCAAGGCAGCATGAACGCAGCCTTCCAAACGGGAAAGCAAGGCTACTTGCAGCAGGCCCCCGTTTCCGTGGGCGCACTCAGCAGACATCCCCGTGGTTTCTAACAAGCCCAAAGAGACACAGGTCACCCTGAGTTTCCTTCCCTGAATCAACTTCTCGAAGTAGGGTGTTCTGCATCAAGCGAACTGCCTCAACCAAGGAACGCCGTAGCTGCTCCTCTGGGCCTGTGGCTATTCAAAGCCTGCAGTGCCACGGGAGGAAGGGGACTTACATGGCAGTAAGAACGCAAGCCGACTCTCTCTGGGAGGCACGGTGACTTCAGGCAGGAGGTCCTAGGTGGAATGCGAAGCCGAGGGTTTCTCTGAGTTCAGCTCAGCCTCGGGTAATGCGTAAGACTTCGACGCCATGTGGGACGTGCCAGAACGGTGTCCGTGAACGTGTGCGAGTGCTGAGGACCTTAAGCTGCTCCCAAGGAGAGTGCAGCGCGTTTCCCTACGCTCGGCATACACAGAGGGGCTCTAAAGGGCTACGGGCCTGGATGTTGCTTAGCAGACCCAGGTGGGCCTGGCGGTACTCAGTGTTCCTGCCGGGAACAGGGGGCCCGCGCCAGCCTCCTAGGTGTCCAGAAAACCCTGCTGCCGTTGAAGGTGCCCAGAGCCGAGGCCGCCGCCTCCTGGAAACTGCTGCACGCCTCCGCTTCTGCACCGCCACTCGGGGCCTTACTTCCAGGCCTGTGTTCGTGCTGGGCGTGCCGTTAGCGACACGGCATGGTAAGATGCTGACTTTCTCCTCGGGCAGAGTGACTTCAGGTACGAGGTCCTCGAAGTATTCAAAGCACAGTGTTTTCCCATGGCAGCTCACACAAGGGCCATGACAAAGTCGGACTCACCCGAAATGCTGTCCTGAGGCTGTTCGAGGGCTCTGGAAATGTAGCGCTCCTCGAGGGACGTCCAGTGTGTAGCCCATCGCGCGGCACGCACAGAGGGCCTCCGGGGGTGGGGGAGTGGGGTCAACCAATGGGCCTCGAAGTTGCTCAGCCGCCCCACAGGGGTCTGGAGGTACTCGCTGAACTTGGAGGGAAAGTGATGCATACCCGAGAGGCCTAGGAGTCCTCCAAAGTGTACTACTTCCTTTAAAATAAAGCCTCTAAGCGACTGAGAACTCATGGAGACAGCTGCCTGCCTCCCTTTCTGCACGGCTACTAGGGGCCTACGCTGGAGGCAACTTGTCACGTTGAGGTTCCCTCTAGCTCTAGAGCTTGTCAGGCGGACCAGAGCCGCGGCCATGGAAGCACCTGGTTTAGACAGAGCAGACTCATAACGTTCCCCGAAGCACTCTGACAGGGCTAACAGGCCTGTCGAGAGCAGGGAATGTCAGGTAGCTTCAAGGCAGCATGAACGCAGCCTTCCAAACGGGAAAGCAAGGCTACTTGCAGCAGGCCCCCGTTTCCGTGGGCGCACTCAGCAGACATCCCCGTGGTTTCTAACAAGCCCAAAGAGACACAGGTCACCCTGAGTTTCCTTCCCTGAATCAACTTCTCGAAGTAGGGTGTTCTGCATCAAGCGAACTGCCTCAACCAAGGAACGCCGTAGCTGCTCCTCTGGGCCTGTGGCTATTCAAAGCCTGCAGTGCCACGGGAGGAAGGGGACTTACATGGCAGTAAGAACGCAAGCCGACTCTCTCTGGGAGGCACGGTGACTTCAGGCAGGAGGTCCTAGGTGGAATGCGAAGCCGAGGGTTTCTCTGAGTTCAGCTCAGCCTCGGGTAATGCGTAAGACTTCGACGCCATGTGGGACGTGCCAGAACGGTGTCCGTGAACGTGTGCGAGTGCTGAGGACCTTAAGCTGCTCCCAAGGAGAGTGCAGCGCGTTTCCCTACGCTCGGCATACACAGAGGGGCTCTAAAGGGCTACGGGCCTGGATGTTGCTTAGCAGACCCAGGTGGGCCTGGCGGTACTCAGTGTTCCTGCCGGGAACAGGGGGCCCGCGCCAGCCTCCTAGGTGTCCAGAAAACCCTGCTGCCGTTGAAGGTGCCCAGAGCCGAGGCCGCCGCCTCCTGGAAACTGCTGCACGCCTCCGCTTCTGCACCGCCACTCGGGGCCTTACTTCCAGGCCTGTGTTCGTGCTGGGCGTGCCGTTAGCGACACGGCATGGTAAGATGCTGACTTTCTCCTCGGGCAGAGTGACTTCAGGTACGAGGTCCTCGAAGTATTCAAAGCACAGTGTTTTCCCATGGCAGCTCACACAAGGGCCATGACAAAGTCGGACTCACCCGAAATGCTGTCCTGAGGCTGTTCGAGGGCTCTGGAAATGTAGCGCTCCTCGAGGGACGTCCAGTGTGTAGCCCATCGCGCGGCACGCACAGAGGGCCTCCGGGGGTGGGGGAGTGGGGTCAACCAATGGGCCTCGAAGTTGCTCAGCCGCCCCACAGGGGTCTGGAGGTACTCGCTGAACTTGGAGGGAAAGTGATGCATACCCGAGAGGCCTAGGAGTCCTCCAAAGTGTACTACTTCCTTTAAAATAAAGCCTCTAAGCGACTGAGAACTCATGGAGACAGCTGCCTGCCTCCCTTTCTGCACGGCTACTAGGGGCCTACGCTGGAGGCAACTTGTCACGTTGAGGTTCCCTCTAGCTCTAGAGCTTGTCAGGCGGACCAGAGCCGCGGCCATGGAAGCACCTGGTTTAGACAGAGCAGACTCATAACGTTCCCCGAAGCACTCTGACAGGGCTAACAGGCCTGTCGAGAGCAGGGAATGTCAGGTAGCTTCAAGGCAGCATGAACGCAGCCTTCCAAACGGGAAAGCAAGGCTACTTGCAGCAGGCCCCCGTTTCCGTGGGCGCACTCAGCAGACATCCCCGTGGTTTCTAACAAGCCCAAAGAGACACAGGTCACCCTGAGTTTCCTTCCCTGAATCAACTTCTCGAAGTAGGGTGTTCTGCATCAAGCGAACTGCCTCAACCAAGGAACGCCGTAGCTGCTCCTCTGGGCCTGTGGCTATTCAAAGCCTGCAGTGCCACGGGAGGAAGGGGACTTACATGGCAGTAAGAACGCAAGCCGACTCTCTCTGGGAGGCACGGTGACTTCAGGCAGGAGGTCCTAGGTGGAATGCGAAGCCGAGGGTTTCTCTGAGTTCAGCTCAGCCTCGGGTAATGCGTAAGACTTCGACGCCATGTGGGACGTGCCAGAACGGTGTCCGTGAACGTGTGCGAGTGCTGAGGACCTTAAGCTGCTCCCAAGGAGAGTGCAGCGCGTTTCCCTACGCTCGGCATACACAGAGGGGCTCTAAAGGGCTACGGGCCTGGATGTTGCTTAGCAGACCCAGGTGGGCCTGGCGGTACTCAGTGTTCCTGCCGGGAACAGGGGGCCCGCGCCAGCCTCCTAGGTGTCCAGAAAACCCTGCTGCCGTTGAAGGTGCCCAGAGCCGAGGCCGCCGCCTCCTGGAAACTGCTGCACGCCTCCGCTTCTGCACCGCCACTCGGGGCCTTACTTCCAGGCCTGTGTTCGTGCTGGGCGTGCCGTTAGCGACACGGCATGGTAAGATGCTGACTTTCTCCTCGGGCAGAGTGACTTCAGGTACGAGGTCCTCGAAGTATTCAAAGCACAGTGTTTTCCCATGGCAGCTCACACAAGGGCCATGACAAAGTCGGACTCACCCGAAATGCTGTCCTGAGGCTGTTCGAGGGCTCTGGAAATGTAGCGCTCCTCGAGGGACGTCCAGTGTGTAGCCCATCGCGCGGCACGCACAGAGGGCCTCCGGGGGTGGGGGAGTGGGGTCAACCAATGGGCCTCGAAGTTGCTCAGCCGCCCCACAGGGGTCTGGAGGTACTCGCTGAACTTGGAGGGAAAGTGATGCATACCCGAGAGGCCTAGGAGTCCTCCAAAGTGTACTACTTCCTTTAAAATAAAGCCTCTAAGCGACTGAGAACTCATGGAGACAGCTGCCTGCCTCCCTTTCTGCACGGCTACTAGGGGCCTACGCTGGAGGCAACTTGTCACGTTGAGGTTCCCTCTAGCTCTAGAGCTTGTCAGGCGGACCAGAGCCGCGGCCATGGAAGCACCTGGTTTAGACAGAGCAGACTCATAACGTTCCCCGAAGCACTCTGACAGGGCTAACAGGCCTGTCGAGAGCAGGGAATGTCAGGTAGCTTCAAGGCAGCATGAACGCAGCCTTCCAAACGGGAAAGCAAGGCTACTTGCAGCAGGCCCCGTTTCCGTGGGCGCACTCAGCAGACATCCCCGTGGTTTCTAACAAGCCCAAAGAGACACAGGTCACCCTGAGTTTCCTTCCCTGAATCAACTTCTCGAAGTAGGGTGTTCTGCATCAAGCGAACTGCCTCAACCAAGGAACGCCGTAGCTGCTCCTCTGGGCCTGTGGCTATTCAAAGCCTGCAGTGCCACGGGAGGAAGGGGACTTACATGGCAGTAAGAACGCAAGCCGACTCTCTCTGGGAGGCACGGTGACTTCAGGCAGGAGGTCCTAGGTGGAATGCGAAGCCGAGGGTTTCTCTGAGTTCAGCTCAGCCTCGGGTAATGCGTAAGACTTCGACGCCATGTGGGACGTGCCAGAACGGTGTCCGTGAACGTGTGCGAGTGCTGAGGACCTTAAGCTGCTCCCAAGGAGAGTGCAGCGCGTTTCCCTACGCTCGGCATACACAGAGGGGCTCTAAAGGGCTACGGGCCTGGATGTTGCTTAGCAGACCCAGGTGGGCCTGGCGGTACTCAGTGTTCCTGCCGGGAACAGGGGGCCCGCGCCAGCCTCCTAGGTGTCCAGAAAACCCTGCTGCCGTTGAAGGTGCCCAGAGCCGAGGCCGCCGCCTCCTGGAAACTGCTGCACGCCTCCGCTTCTGCACCGCCACTCGGGGCCTTACTTCCAGGCCTGTGTTCGTGCTGGGCGTGCCGTTAGCGACACGGCATGGTAAGATGCTGACTTTCTCCTCGGGCAGAGTGACTTCAGGTACGAGGTCCTCGAAGTATTCAAAGCACAGTGTTTTCCCATGGCAGCTCACACAAGGGCCATGACAAAGTCGGACTCACCCGAAATGCTGTCCTGAGGCTGTTCGAGGGCTCTGGAAATGTAGCGCTCCTCGAGGGACGTCCAGTGTGTAGCCCATCGCGCGGCACGCACAGAGGGCCTCCGGGGGTGGGGGAGTGGGGTCAACCAATGGGCCTCGAAGTTGCTCAGCCGCCCCACAGGGGTCTGGAGGTACTCGCTGAACTTGGAGGGAAAGTGATGCATACCCGAGAGGCCTAGGAGTCCTCCAAAGTGTACTACTTCCTTTAAAATAAAGCCTCTAAGCGACTGAGAACTCATGGAGACAGCTGCCTGCCTCCCTTTCTGCACGGCTACTAGGGGCCTACGCTGGAGGCAACTTGTCACGTTGAGGTTCCCTCTAGCTCTAGAGCTTGTCAGGCGGACCAGAGCCGCGGCCATGGAAGCACCTGGTTTAGACAGAGCAGACTCATAACGTTCCCCGAAGCACTCTGACAGGGCTAACAGGCCTGTCGAGAGCAGGGAATGTCAGGTAGCTTCAAGGCAGCATGAACGCAGCCTTCCAAACGGGAAAGCAAGGCTACTTGCAGCAGGCCCCCGTTTCCGTGGGCGCACTCAGCAGACATCCCCGTGGTTTCTAACAAGCCCAAAGAGACACAGGTCACCCTGAGTTTCCTTCCCTGAATCAACTTCTCGAAGTAGGGTGTTCTGCATCAAGCGAACTGCCTCAACCAAGGAACGCCGTAGCTGCTCCTCTGGGCCTGTGGCTATTCAAAGCCTGCAGTGCCACGGGAGGAAGGGGACTTACATGGCAGTAAGAACGCAAGCCGACTCTCTCTGGGAGGCACGGTGACTTCAGGCAGGAGGTCCTAGGTGGAATGCGAAGCCGAGGGTTTCTCTGAGTTCAGCTCAGCCTCGGGTAATGCGTAAGACTTCGACGCCATGTGGGACGTGCCAGAACGGTGTCCGTGAACGTGTGCGAGTGCTGAGGACCTTAAGCTGCTCCCAAGGAGAGTGCAGCGCGTTTCCCTACGCTCGGCATACACAGAGGGGCTCTAAAGGGCTACGGGCCTGGATGTTGCTTAGCAGACCCAGGTGGGCCTGGCGGTACTCAGTGTTCCTGCCGGGAACAGGGGGCCCGCGCCAGCCTCCTAGGTGTCCAGAAAACCCTGCTGCCGTTGAAGGTGCCCAGAGCCGAGGCCGCCGCCTCCTGGAAACTGCTGCACGCCTCCGCTTCTGCACCGCCACTCGGGGCCTTACTTCCAGGCCTGTGTTCGTGCTGGGCGTGCCGTTAGCGACACGGCATGGTAAGATGCTGACTTTCTCCTCGGGCAGAGTGACTTCAGGTACGAGGTCCTCGAAGTATTCAAAGCACAGTGTTTTCCCATGGCAGCTCACACAAGGGCCATGACAAAGTCGGACTCACCCGAAATGCTGTCCTGAGGCTGTTCGAGGGCTCTGGAAATGTAGCGCTCCTCGAGGGACGTCCAGTGTGTAGCCCATCGCGCGGCACGCACAGAGGGCCTCCGGGGGTGGGGGAGTGGGGTCAACCAATGGGCCTCGAAGTTGCTCAGCCGCCCCACAGGGGTCTGGAGGTACTCGCTGAACTTGGAGGGAAAGTGATGCATACCCGAGAGGCCTAGGAGTCCTCCAAAGTGTACTACTTCCTTTAAAATAAAGCCTCTAAGCGACTGAGAACTCATGGAGACAGCTGCCTGCCTCCCTTTCTGCACGGCTACTAGGGGCCTACGCTGGAGGCAACTTGTCACGTTGAGGTTCCCTCTAGCTCTAGAGCTTGTCAGGCGGACCAGAGCCGCGGCCATGGAAGCACCTGGTTTAGACAGAGCAGACTCATAACGTTCCCCGAAGCACTCTGACAGGGCTAACAGGCCTGTCGAGAGCAGGGAATGTCAGGTAGCTTCAAGGCAGCATGAACGCAGCCTTCCAAACGGGAAAGCAAGGCTACTTGCAGCAGGCCCCCGTTTCCGTGGGCGCACTCAGCAGACATCCCCGTGGTTTCTAACAAGCCCAAAGAGACACAGGTCACCCTGAGTTTCCTTCCCTGAATCAACTTCTCGAAGTAGGGTGTTCTGCATCAAGCGAACTGCCTCAACCAAGGAACGCCGTAGCTGCTCCTCTGGGCCTGTGGCTATTCAAAGCCTGCAGTGCCACGGGAGGAAGGGGACTTACATGGCAGTAAGAACGCAAGCCGACTCTCTCTGGGAGGCACGGTGACTTCAGGCAGGAGGTCCTAGGTGGAATGCGAAGCCGAGGGTTTCTCTGAGTTCAGCTCAGCCTCGGGTAATGCGTAAGACTTCGACGCCATGTGGGACGTGCCAGAACGGTGTCCGTGAACGTGTGCGAGTGCTGAGGACCTTAAGCTGCTCCCAAGGAGAGTGCAGCGCGTTTCCCTACGCTCGGCATACACAGAGGGGCTCTAAAGGGCTACGGGCCTGGATGTTGCTTAGCAGACCCAGGTGGGCCTGGCGGTACTCAGTGTTCCTGCCGGGAACAGGGGGCCCGCGCCAGCCTCCTAGGTGTCCAGAAAACCCTGCTGCCGTTGAAGGTGCCCAGAGCCGAGGCCGCCGCCTCCTGGAAACTGCTGCACGCCTCCGCTTCTGCACCGCCACTCGGGGCCTTACTTCCAGGCCTGTGTTCGTGCTGGGCGTGCCGTTAGCGACACGGCATGGTAAGATGCTGACTTTCTCCTCGGGCAGAGTGACTTCAGGTACGAGGTCCTCGAAGTATTCAAAGCACAGTGTTTTCCCATGGCAGCTCACACAAGGGCCATGACAAAGTCGGACTCACCCGAAATGCTGTCCTGAGGCTGTTCGAGGGCTCTGGAAATGTAGCGCTCCTCGAGGGACGTCCAGTGTGTAGCCCATCGCGCGGCACGCACAGAGGGCCTCCGGGGGTGGGGGAGTGGGGTCAACCAATGGGCCTCGAAGTTGCTCAGCCGCCCCACAGGGGTCTGGAGGTACTCGCTGAACTTGGAGGGAAAGTGATGCATACCCGAGAGGCCTAGGAGTCCTCCAAAGTGTACTACTTCCTTTAAAATAAAGCCTCTAAGCGACTGAGAACTCATGGAGACAGCTGCCTGCCTCCCTTTCTGCACGGCTACTAGGGGCCTACGCTGGAGGCAACTTGTCACGTTGAGGTTCCCTCTAGCTCTAGAGCTTGTCAGGCGGACCAGAGCCGCGGCCATGGAAGCACCTGGTTTAGACAGAGCAGACTCATAACGTTCCCCGAAGCACTCTGACAGGGCTAACAGGCCTGTCGAGAGCAGGGAATGTCAGGTAGCTTCAAGGCAGCATGAACGCAGCCTTCCAAACGGGAAAGCAAGGCTACTTGCAGCAGGCCCCCGTTTCCGTGGGCGCACTCAGCAGACATCCCCGTGGTTTCTAACAAGCCCAAAGAGACACAGGTCACCCTGAGTTTCCTTCCCTGAATCAACTTCTCGAAGTAGGGTGTTCTGCATCAAGCGAACTGCCTCAACCAAGGAACGCCGTAGCTGCTCCTCTGGGCCTGTGGCTATTCAAAGCCTGCAGTGCCACGGGAGGAAGGGGACTTACATGGCAGTAAGAACGCAAGCCGACTCTCTCTGGGAGGCACGGTGACTTCAGGCAGGAGGTCCTAGGTGGAATGCGAAGCCGAGGGTTTCTCTGAGTTCAGCTCAGCCTCGGGTAATGCGTAAGACTTCGACGCCATGTGGGACGTGCCAGAACGGTGTCCGTGAACGTGTGCGAGTGCTGAGGACCTTAAGCTGCTCCCAAGGAGAGTGCAGCGCGTTTCCCTACGCTCGGCATACACAGAGGGGCTCTAAAGGGCTACGGGCCTGGATGTTGCTTAGCAGACCCAGGTGGGCCTGGCGGTACTCAGTGTTCCTGCCGGGAACAGGGGGCCCGCGCCAGCCTCCTAGGTGTCCAGAAAACCCTGCTGCCGTTGAAGGTGCCCAGAGCCGAGGCCGCCGCCTCCTGGAAACTGCTGCACGCCTCCGCTTCTGCACCGCCACTCGGGGCCTTACTTCCAGGCCTGTGTTCGTGCTGGGCGTGCCGTTAGCGACACGGCATGGTAAGATGCTGACTTTCTCCTCGGGCAGAGTGACTTCAGGTACGAGGTCCTCGAAGTATTCAAAGCACAGTGTTTTCCCATGGCAGCTCACACAAGGGCCATGACAAAGTCGGACTCACCCGAAATGCTGTCCTGAGGCTGTTCGAGGGCTCTGGAAATGTAGCGCTCCTCGAGGGACGTCCAGTGTGTAGCCCATCGCGCGGCACGCACAGAGGGCCTCCGGGGGTGGGGGAGTGGGGTCAACCAATGGGCCTCGAAGTTGCTCAGCCGCCCCACAGGGGTCTGGAGGTACTCGCTGAACTTGGAGGGCAAGTGATGCATACCCGAGAGGCCTAGGAGTCCTCCAAAGTGTACTACTTCCTTTAAAATAAAGCCTCTAAGCGACTGAGAACTCATGGAGACAGCTGCCTGCCTCCCTTTCTGCACGGCTACTAGGGGCCTACGCTGGAGGCAACTTGTCACGTTGAGGTTCCCTCTAGCTCTAGAGCTTGTCAGGCGGACCAGAGCCGCGGCCATGGAAGCACCTGGTTTAGACAGAGCAGACTCATAACGTTCCCCGAAGCACTCTGACAGGGCTAACAGGCCTGTCGAGAGCAGGGAATGTCAGGTAGCTTCAAGGCAGCATGAACGCAGCCTTCCAAACGGGAAAGCAAGGCTACTTGCAGCAGGCCCCCGTTTCCGTGGGCGCACTCAGCAGACATCCCCGTGGTTTCTAACAAGCCCAAAGAGACACAGGTCACCCTGAGTTTCCTTCCCTGAATCAACTTCTCGAAGTAGGGTGTTCTGCATCAAGCGAACTGCCTCAACCAAGGAACGCCGTAGCTGCTCCTCTGGGCCTGTGGCTATTCAAAGCCTGCAGTGCCACGGGAGGAAGGGGACTTACATGGCAGTAAGAACGCAAGCCGACTCTCTCTGGGAGGCACGGTGACTTCAGGCAGGAGGTCCTAGGTGGAATGCGAAGCCGAGGGTTTCTCTGAGTTCAGCTCAGCCTCGGGTAATGCGTAAGACTTCGACGCCATGTGGGACGTGCCAGAACGGTGTCCGTGAACGTGTGCGAGTGCTGAGGACCTTAAGCTGCTCCCAAGGAGAGTGCAGCGCGTTTCCCTACGCTCGGCATACACAGAGGGGCTCTAAAGGGCTACGGGCCTGGATGTTGCTTAGCAGACCCAGGTGGGCCTGGCGGTACTCAGTGTTCCTGCCGGGAACAGGGGGCCCGCGCCAGCCTCCTAGGTGTCCAGAAAACCCTGCTGCCGTTGAAGGTGCCCAGAGCCGAGGCCGCCGCCTCCTGGAAACTGCTGCACGCCTCCGCTTCTGCACCGCCACTCGGGGCCTTACTTCCAGGCCTGTGTTCGTGCTGGGCGTGCCGTTAGCGACACGGCATGGTAAGATGCTGACTTTCTCCTCGGGCAGAGTGACTTCAGGTACGAGGTCCTCGAAGTATTCAAAGCACAGTGTTTTCCCATGGCAGCTCACACAAGGGCCATGACAAAGTCGGACTCACCCGAAATGCTGTCCTGAGGCTGTTCGAGGGCTCTGGAAATGTAGCGCTCCTCGAGGGACGTCCAGTGTGTAGCCCATCGCGCGGCACGCACAGAGGGCCTCCGGGGGTGGGGGAGTGGGGTCAACCAATGGGCCTCGAAGTTGCTCAGCCGCCCCACAGGGGTCTGGAGGTACTCGCTGAACTTGGAGGGAAAGTGATGCATACCCGAGAGGCCTAGGAGTCCTCCAAAGTGTACTACTTCCTTTAAAATAAAGCCTCTAAGCGACTGAGAACTCATGGAGACAGCTGCCTGCCTCCCTTTCTGCACGGCTACTAGGGGCCTACGCTGGAGGCAACTTGTCACGTTGAGGTTCCCTCTAGCTCTAGAGCTTGTCAGGCGGACCAGAGCCGCGGCCATGGAAGCACCTGGTTTAGACAGAGCAGACTCATAACGTTCCCCGAAGCACTCTGACAGGGCTAACAGGCCTGTCGAGAGCAGGGAATGTCAGGTAGCTTCAAGGCAGCATGAACGCAGCCTTCCAAACGGGAAAGCAAGGCTACTTGCAGCAGGCCCCCGTTTCCGTGGGCGCACTCAGCAGACATCCCCGTGGTTTCTAACAAGCCCAAAGAGACACAGGTCACCCTGAGTTTCCTTCCCTGAATCAACTTCTCGAAGTAGGGTGTTCTGCATCAAGCGAACTGCCTCAACCAAGGAACGCCGTAGCTGCTCCTCTGGGCCTGTGGCTATTCAAAGCCTGCAGTGCCACGGGAGGAAGGGGACTTACATGGCAGTAAGAACGCAAGCCGACTCTCTCTGGGAGGCACGGTGACTTCAGGCAGGAGGTCCTAGGTGGAATGCGAAGCCGAGGGTTTCTCTGAGTTCAGCTCAGCCTCGGGTAATGCGTAAGACTTCGACGCCATGTGGGACGTGCCAGAACGGTGTCCGTGAACGTGTGCGAGTGCTGAGGACCTTAAGCTGCTCCCAAGGAGAGTGCAGCGCGTTTCCCTACGCTCGGCATACACAGAGGGGCTCTAAAGGGCTACGGGCCTGGATGTTGCTTAGCAGACCCAGGTGGGCCTGGCGGTACTCAGTGTTCCTGCCGGGAACAGGGGGCCCGCGCCAGTCTCCTAGGTGTCCAGAAAACCCTGCTGCCGTTGAAGGTGCCCAGAGCCGAGGCCGCCGCCTCCTGGAAACTGCTGCACGCCTCCGCTTCTGCACCGCCACTCGGGGCCTTACTTCCAGGCCTGTGTTAGTGCTGGGCGTGCCGTTAGCGACACGGCATGGTAAGATGCTGACTTTCTCCTCGGGCAGAGTGACTTCAGGTACGAGGTCCTCGAAGTATTCAAAGCACAGTGTTTTCCCATGGCAGCTCACACAAGGGCCATGACAAAGTCGGACTCACCCGAAATGCTGTCCTGAGGCTGTTCGAGGGCTCTGGAAATGTAGCGCTCCTCGAGGGACGTCCAGTGTGTAGCCCATCGCGCGGCACGCACAGAGGGCCTCCGGGGGTGGGGGAGTGGGGTCAACCAATGGGCCTCGAAGTTGCTCAGCCGCCCCACAGGGGTCTGGAGGTACTCGCTGAACTTGGAGGGAAAGTGATGCATACCCGAGAGGCCTAGGAGTCCTCCAAAGTGTACTACTTCCTTTAAAATAAAGCCTCTAAGCGACTGAGAACTCATGGAGACAGCTGCCTGCCTCCCTTTCTGCACGGCTACTAGGGGCCTACGCTGGAGGCAACTTGTCACGTTGAGGTTCCCTCTAGCTCTAGAGCTTGTCAGGCGGACCAGAGCCGCGGCCATGGAAGCACCTGGTTTAGACAGAGCAGACTCATAACGTTCCCCGAAGCACTCTGACAGGGCTAACAGGCCTGTCGAGAGCAGGGAATGTCAGGTAGCTTCAAGGCAGCATGAACGCAGCCTTCCAAACGGGAAAGCAAGGCTACTTGCAGCAGGCCCCCGTTTCCGTGGGCGCACTCAGCAGACATCCCCGTGGTTTCTAACAAGCCCAAAGAGACACAGGTCACCCTGAGTTTCCTTCCCTGAATCAACTTCTCGAAGTAGGGTGTTCTGCATCAAGCGAACTGCCTCAACCAAGGAACGCCGTAGCTGCTCCTCTGGGCCTGTGGCTATTCAAAGCCTGCAGTGCCACGGGAGGAAGGGGACTTACATGGCAGTAAGAACGCAAGCCGACTCTCTCTGGGAGGCACGGTGACTTCAGGCAGGAGGTCCTAGGTGGAATGCGAAGCCGAGGGTTTCTCTGAGTTCAGCTCAGCCTCGGGTAATGCGTAAGACTTCGACGCCATGTGGGACGTGCCAGAACGGTGTCCGTGAACGTGTGCGAGTGCTGAGGACCTTAAGCTGCTCCCAAGGAGAGTGCAGCGCGTTTCCCTACGCTCGGCATACACAGAGGGGCTCTAAAGGGCTACGGGCCTGGATGTTGCTTAGCAGACCCAGGTGGGCCTGGCGGTACTCAGTGTTCCTGCCGGGAACAGGGGGCCCGCGCCAGCCTCCTAGGTGTCCAGAAAACCCTGCTGCCGTTGAAGGTGCCCAGAGCCGAGGCCGCCGCCTCCTGGAAACTGCTGCACGCCTCCGCTTCTGCACCGCCACTCGGGGCCTTACTTCCAGGCCTGTGTTCGTGCTGGGCGTGCCGTTAGCGACACGGCATGGTAAGATGCTGACTTTCTCCTCGGGCAGAGTGACTTCAGGTACGAGGTCCTCGAAGTATTCAAAGCACAGTGTTTTCCCATGGCAGCTCACACAAGGGCCATGACAAAGTCGGACTCACCCGAAATGCTGTCCTGAGGCTGTTCGAGGGCTCTGGAAATGTAGCGCTCCTCGAGGGACGTCCAGTGTGTAGCCCATCGCGCGGCACGCACAGAGGGCCTCCGGGGGTGGGGGAGTGGGGTCAACCAATGGGCCTCGAAGTTGCTCAGCCGCCCCACAGGGGTCTGGAGGTACTCGCTGAACTTGGAGGGAAAGTGATGCATACCCGAGAGGCCTAGGAGTCCTCCAAAGTGTACTACTTCCTTTAAAATAAAGCCTCTAAGCGACTGAGAACTCATGGAGACAGCTGCCTGCCTCCCTTTCTGCACGGCTACTAGGGGCCTACGCTGGAGGCAACTTGTCACGTTGAGGTTCCCTCTAGCTCTAGAGCTTGTCAGGCGGACCAGAGCCGCGGCCATGGAAGCACCTGGTTTAGACAGAGCAGACTCATAACGTTCCCCGAAGCACTCTGACAGGGCTAACAGGCCTGTCGAGAGCAGGGAATGTCAGGTAGCTTCAAGGCAGCATGAACGCAGCCTTCCAAACGGGAAAGCAAGGCTACTTGCAGCAGGCCCCCGTTTCCGTGGGCGCACTCAGCAGACATCCCCGTGGTTTCTAACAAGCCCAAAGAGACACAGGTCACCCTGAGTTTCCTTCCCTGAATCAACTTCTCGAAGTAGGGTGTTCTGCATCAAGCGAACTGCCTCAACCAAGGAACGCCGTAGCTGCTCCTCTGGGCCTGTGGCTATTCAAAGCCTGCAGTGCCACGGGAGGAAGGGGACTTACATGGCAGTAAGAACGCAAGCCGACTCTCTCTGGGAGGCACGGTGACTTCAGGCAGGAGGTCCTAGGTGGAATGCGAAGCCGAGGGTTTCTCTGAGTTCAGCTCAGCCTCGGGTAATGCGTAAGACTTCGACGCCATGTGGGACGTGCCAGAACGGTGTCCGTGAACGTGTGCGAGTGCTGAGGACCTTAAGCTGCTCCCAAGGAGAGTGCAGCGCGTTTCCCTACGCTCGGCATACACAGAGGGGCTCTAAAGGGCTACGGGCCTGGATGTTGCTTAGCAGACCCAGGTGGGCCTGGCGGTACTCAGTGTTCCTGCCGGGAACAGGGGGCCCGCGCCAGCCTCCTAGGTGTCCAGAAAACCCTGCTGCCGTTGAAGGTGCCCAGAGCCGAGGCCGCCGCCTCCTGGAAACTGCTGCACGCCTCCGCTTCTGCACCGCCACTCGGGGCCTTACTTCCAGGCCTGTGTTCGTGCTGGGCGTGCCGTTAGCGACACGGCATGGTAAGATGCTGACTTTCTCCTCGGGCAGAGTGACTTCAGGTACGAGGTCCTCGAAGTATTCAAAGCACAGTGTTTTCCCATGGCAGCTCACACAAGGGCCATGACAAAGTCGGACTCACCCGAAATGCTGTCCTGAGGCTGTTCGAGGGCTCTGGAAATGTAGCGCTCCTCGAGGGACGTCCAGTGTGTAGCCCATCGCGCGGCACGCACAGAGGGCCTCCGGGGGTGGGGGAGTGGGGTCAACCAATGGGCCTCGAAGTTGCTCAGCCGCCCCACAGGGGTCTGGAGGTACTCGCTGAACTTGGAGGGAAAGTGATGCATACCCGAGAGGCCTAGGAGTCCTCCAAAGTGTACTACTTCCTTTAAAATAAAGCCTCTAAGCGACTGAGAACTCATGGAGACAGCTGCCTGCCTCCCTTTCTGCACGGCTACTAGGGGCCTACGCTGGAGGCAACTTGTCACGTTGAGGTTCCCTCTAGCTCTAGAGCTTGTCAGGCGGACCAGAGCCGCGGCCATGGAAGCACCTGGTTTAGACAGAGCAGACTCATAACGTTCCCCGAAGCACTCTGACAGGGCTAACAGGCCTGTCGAGAGCAGGGAATGTCAGGTAGCTTCAAGGCAGCATGAACGCAGCCTTCCAAACGGGAAAGCAAGGCTACTTGCAGCAGGCCCCCGTTTCCGTGGGCGCACTCAGCAGACATCCCCGTGGTTTCTAACAAGCCCAAAGAGACACAGGTCACCCTGAGTTTCCTTCCCTGAATCAACTTCTCGAAGTAGGGTGTTCTGCATCAAGCGAACTGCCTCAACCAAGGAACGCCGTAGCTGCTCCTCTGGGCCTGTGGCTATTCAAAGCCTGCAGTGCCACGGGAGGAAGGGGACTTACATGGCAGTAAGAACGCAAGCCGACTCTCTCTGGGAGGCACGGTGACTTCAGGCAGGAGGTCCTAGGTGGAATGCGAAGCCGAGGGTTTCTCTGAGTTCAGCTCAGCCTCGGGTAATGCGTAAGACTTCGACGCCATGTGGGACGTGCCAGAACGGTGTCCGTGAACGTGTGCGAGTGCTGAGGACCTTAAGCTGCTCCCAAGGAGAGTGCAGCGCGTTTCCCTACGCTCGGCATACACAGAGGGGCTCTAAAGGGCTACGGGCCTGGATGTTGCTTAGCAGACCCAGGTGGGCCTGGCGGTACTCAGTGTTCCTGCCGGGAACAGGGGGCCCGCGCCAGCCTCCTAGGTGTCCAGAAAACCCTGCTGCCGTTGAAGGTGCCCAGAGCCGAGGCCGCCTCCTGGAAACTGCTGCACGCCTCCGCTTCTGCACCGCCACTCGGGGCCTTACTTCCAGGCCTGTGTTCGTGCTGGGCGTGCCGTTAGCGACACGGCATGGTAACATGCTGACTTTCTCCTCGGGCAGAGTGACTTCAGGTACGAGGTCCTCGAAGTATTCAAAGCACAGTGTTTTCCCATGGCAGCTCACACAAGGGCCATGACAAAGTCGGACTCACCCGAAATGCTGTCCTGAGGCTGGTCGAGGGCTCTGGAAATGTAGCGCTCCTCGAGGGACGTCCAGTGTGTAGCCCATCGCGCGGCACGCACAGAGGGCCTCCGGGGGTGGGGGAGTGGGGTCAACCAATGGGCCTCGAAGTTGCTCAGCCGCCCCACAGGGGTCTGGAGGTACTCGCTGAACTTGGAGGGAATGTGATGCATACCCGAGAGGCCTAGGAGTCCTCCAAAGTGTACTACTTCCTTTAAAAGAAAGCCTCTAAGCGACTGAGAACTCATGGAGACAGCTGCCTGCCTCCCTTTCTGCACGGCTACTAGGGGCCTACGCTGGAGGCAACTTGTCACGTTGAGGTTCCCTCTAGCTCTAGAGCTTGTCAGGCGGACCAGAGCCGCGGCCATGGAAGCACCTGGTTTAGACAGAGCAGACTCATAACGTTCCCCGAAGCACTCTGACAGGGCTAACAGGCCTGTCGAGAGCAGGGAATGTCAGGTAGCTTCAAGGCAGCATGAACGCAGCCTTCCAAACGGGAAAGCAAGGCTACTTGCAGCAGGCCCCCGTTTCCGTGGGCGCACTCAGCAGACATCCCCGTGGTTTCTAACAAGCCCAAAGAGACACAGGTCACCCTGAGTTTCCTTCCCTGAATCAACTTCTCGAAGTAGGGTGTTCTGCATCAAGCGAACTGCCTCAACCAAGGAACGCCGTAGCTGCTCCTCTGGGCCTGTGGCTATTCAAAGCCTGCAGTGCCACGGGAGGAAGGGGACTTACATGGCAGTAAGAACGCAAGCCGACTCTCTCTGGGAGGCACGGTGACTTCAGGCGGGAGGTCCTAGGTGGAATGCGAAGCCGAGGGTTTCTCTGAGTTCAGCTCAGCCTCGGGTAATGCGTAAGACTTCGACGCCATGTGGGACGTGCCAGAACGGTGTCCGTGAACGTGTGCGAGTGCTGAGGACCTTAAGCTGCTCCCAAGGAGAGTGCAGCGCGTTTCCCTACGCTCGGCATACACAGAGGGGCTCTAAAGGGCTACGGGCCTGGATGTTGCTTAGCAGACCCAGGTGGGCCTGGCGGTACTCAGTGTTCCTGCCGGGAACAGGGGGCCCGCGCCAGTCTCCTAGGTGTCCAGAAAACCCTGCTGCCGTTGAAGGTGCCCAGAGCCGAGGCCGCCGCCTCTTGGAAACTGCTGCACGCCTCCGCTTCTGCACCGCCACTCGGGGCCTTACTTCCAGGCCTGTGTTCGTGCTGGGCGTGCCGTTAGCGACACGGCATGGTAAGATGCTGACTTTCTCCTCGGGCAGAGTGACTTCAGGTACGAGGTCCTCGAAGTATTCAAAGCACAGTGTTTTCCCATGGCAGCTCACACAAGGGCCATGACAAAGTCGGACTCACCCGAAATGCTGTCCTGAGGCTGTTCGAGGGCTCTGGAAATGTAGCGCTCCTCGAGGGACGTCCAGTGTGTAGCCCATCGCGCGGCAGCACAGAGGGCCTCCGGGGGTGGGGGAGTGGGGTCAACCAATCCTCGAAGTTCTCAGGCCCCACAGGGGTCTGGAGGTACTCCTGAACTTGAGGGAAAGTGATGCATAGCGACAGGCCAGGAGTCTCTCCAAAGGTACATATTCCTTTAAAAAAAGTTCTAAGGGAAAAAGAACTCATGGAGACAGCTGTCCTGCCTCCTCTTTGGGCACGGTCTACAGGGTCCTAGATGCAGGCAACTTGTCCTTTGAGATTCCCTCTAGCTCTCAGAGCCTTGTCAGGCGGATCCAGAGCCTCGGCCATGGCTCACCTGGATTTGGAAGAGCAGACTGCATGTACGTTCCCCGAAGCATCTGTACAGGGCTGACAGGCCTGTCGAAGCAGGGAGTCAGGTAGCTTCAAGGGCATGAACGCAGCTTCCAAACGGGCTGCAAGCTACTTGCTCTCCAGGCCCTTGTTTCCCATGGGCGCACTACTAACATCCCCGTGGTTTCTAATCAAGCCCAAAGATACACATATAACCCTGAGTTTCCATTCCCTAATAATATCTCATAAGTAGCATAATAGCATACAACGAACCCTCAACTTAAGGAACGCCGTAGCTTCCTCTGGGCCTTGTTTCTATTCAAATTTGCAGTGCCACAAAACCAATGGGACTTACATGGCAGTAAGAACGCAAGCTGATGTCTCTGGGAGGCATATGACTTCAGGAGGAGGCCTTGGTGGAATGAAGAATGCCTGAGGGTTTCTCTGACAGAAAGCCATCGGGTAATGCGTACCCTTCAACGCCATGTGGGACGTGCCAGAAGGTGTGTCCGTGAACGTGTTCGAGTGCTGAGGACCTTAACATGCTCCAAGGAGAGTGCATGTTTCCCTACGTCGGCATACACAGAGGGGCTAAAAGGGCTACGGGTCTGGATGTTGCTTAGCAGATTGATTGTGAGCCAGCGGTACTCAGTGTTCCTGACGGGAACAGTGGGCCCGCGCCAGCCTCCTGAGATTCCAGAAAACCCTGCTGCCGTTGAAGTGGCCCAGAGCCGAGGCCGCCTCCTGGAAACTGAGCACGCCTCCGCTTCTGCACCGCCACTCGGGGCCTTACTTCCAGGCCTGTGTTCGTGCTGGGCGTGCCGTTAGCGACACGGCATGGTAACATGCTGACTTTCTCCTCGGGCAGAGTGACTTCAGGTACGAGGTCCTCGAAGTATTCAAAGCACAGTGTTTTCCCATGGCAGCTCACACAAGGGCCATGACAAAGTCGGACTCACCCGAAATGCTGTCCTGAGGCTGTTCGAGGGCTCTGGAAATGTAGCGCTCCTCGAGGGACGTCCAGTGTGTAGCCCATCGCGCGGCACGCACAGGGGCCGCTCGGGGGGGGGGGGGAGTGGGGTCAACCAATGGGCCTCGAAGTTGCTCAGCCGCCCCACAGGGGTCTGGAGGTACTCGCTGAACTTGGAGGGAAAGTGATGCATACCCGAGAGGCCTAGGAGTCCTCCAAAGTGTACTACTTCCTTTAAAATAAAGCCTCTAAGCGACTGAGAACTCATGGAGACAGCTGCCTGCCTCCCTTCTGCACGGCTACTAGGGGCCTACGCTGGAGGCAACTTGTCACGTTGAGGTTCCCTCTAGCTCTAGAGCTTGTCAGGCGGACCAGAGCCGCGGCCATGGAAGCACCTGGTTTAGACAGAGCAGACTCATAACGTTCCCCGAAGCACTCTGACAGGGCTAACAGGCCTGTCGAGAGCAGGAATGTCAGGTAGCTTCAAGGCAGCATGAACGCAGCCTTCCAAACGGGAAAGCAAGGCTACTTGCAGCAGGCCCCCGTTTCCGTGGGCGCACTCAGCAGACATCCCCGTGGTTTCTAACAAGCCCAAAGAGACACAGGTCACCCTGAGTTTCCTTCCCTGAATCAACTTCTCGAAGTAGGGTGTTCTGCATCAAGCGAACTGCCTCAACCAAGGAACGCCGTAGCTGCTCCTCTGGGCCTGTGGCTATTCAAAGCCTGCAGTGCCACGGGAGGAAGGGGACTTACATGGCAGTAAGAACGCAAGCCGACTCTCTCTGGGAGGCACGGTGACTTCAGGCAGGAGGTCCTAGGTGGAATGCGAAGCCGAGGGTTTCTCTGAGTTCAGCTCAGCCTCGGGTAATGCGTAAGACTTCGACGCCATGTGGGACGTGCCAGAACGGTGTCCGTGAACGTGTGCGAGTGCTGAGGTCCTTCCGCGCTCCCAAGGAGAGTGCAGCGCGTTTCCCTACGCTCGGCATACACAGAGGGGCTCTAAAGGGCTACGGGCCTGGATGTTGCTTAGCAGACCCAGGTGGGCCTGGCGGTACTCAGTGTTCCTGCCGGGAACAGGGGGCCCGCGCCAGCCTCCTAGGTGTCCAGAAAACCCTGCTGCCGTTGAAGGTGCCCAGAGCCGAGGCCGCCGCCTCCTGGAAACTGCTGCACGCCTCCGCTTCTGCACCGCCACTCGGGGCCTTACTTCCAGGCCTGTGTTCGTGCTGGGCGTGCCGTTAGCGACACGGCATGGTAAGATGCTGACTTTCTCCTCGGGCAGAGTGACTTCAGGTACGAGGTCCTCGAAGTATTCAAAGCACAGTGTTTTCCCATGGCAGCTCACACAAGGGCCATGACAAAGTCGGACTCACCCGAAATGCTGTCCTGAGGCTGTTCGAGGGCTCTGGAAATGTAGCGCTCCTCGAGGGACGTCCAGTGTGTAGCCCATCGCGCGGCACGCACAGAGGGCCTCCGGGGGTGGGGGAGTGGGGTCAACCAATGGGCCTCGAAGTTGCTCAGCCGCCCCACAGGGGTCTGGAGGTACTCGCTGAACTTGGAGGGAAAGTGATGCATACCCGAGAGGCCTAGGAGTCCTCCAAAGTGTACTACTTCCTAAAAATAAAGCCTCTAAGCGACTGAGAACTCATGGAGACAGCTGCCTGCCTCCCTTTCTGCACGGCTACTAGGGGCCTACGCTGGAGGCAACTTGTCACTTGAGGTTCCCTCTAGCTCTAGAGCTTGTCAGGCGGACCAGAGCCGCGGCCATGGAAGCACCTGGTTTAGACAGAGCAGACTCATAACGTTTCCCGAAGCACTCTGACAGGGCTACAGGCCTGTCGAGAGCAGGGATGTCAGGTAGCTTCAAGGCAGCATGAACGCAGCCTTCCAAACGGGAAAGCAAGGCTACTTGCAGCAGGCCCCCGTTTCCGTGGGCGCACTCAGCAGACATCCCCGTGGTTTCTAACAAGCCCAAAGAGACACAGGTCACCCTGAGTTTCCTTCCCTGAATCAACTTCTCGAAGTAGGGTGTTCTGCATCAAGCGAACTGCCTCAACCAAGGAACGCCGTAGCTGCTCCTCTGGGCCTGTGGCTATTCAAAGCCTGCAGTGCCACGGAGGAAGGGGACTTACATGGCAGTAAGAACGCAAGCCGACTCTCTCTGGGAGGCACGGTGACTTCAGGCAGGAGGTCCTAGGTGGAATGCGAAGCCGAGGGTTTCTCTGAGTTCAGCTCAGCCTCGGGTAATGCGTAAGACTTCGACGCCATGTGGGACGTGCCAGAACGGTGTCCGTGAACGTGTGCGAGTGCTGAGGACCTTAAGCGGCTCCAAGGAGAGTGCAGCGCGTTTCCCTACGCTCGGCATACACAGAGGGGCTCTAAAGGGCTACGGGCCTGGATGTTGCTTAGCAGACCCAGGTGGGCCTGGCGGTACTCAGTGTTCCTGCCGGGAACAGGGGCCCGCGCCAGCCTCCTAGGTGTCCAGAAAACCCTGCTGCCGTTGAAGGTGCCAGAGCCGAGGCCGCCTCTGGAAACTGCTGCAACCTCCGCTTCTGCACCGCCACTCGGGCCTTACTTCCAGGCCTGTGTTCGTGCTGGGCGTGCCGTTAGCGACACGGCATGGTAAGATGCTGACTTTCTCCTCGGGCAGAGTGACTTCAGGTACGAGGTCCTCGAAGTATTCAAAGCACAGTGTTTTCCCATGGCAGCTCACACAAGGGCCATGACAAAGTCGGACTCACCCGAAATGCTGTCCTGAGGCTGTTCGAGGGCTCTGGAAATGTAGCGCTCCTCGAGGGACGTCCAGTGTGTAGCCCATCGCGCGGCACGCACAGAGGGCCTCGGGGGTGGGGGAGTGGGGTCAACCAATGGGCCTCGAAGTTGCTCAGCCGCCCACAGGGGTCTGGAGGTACTCGCTGAACTTGGAGGGAAAGTGATGCATACCCGAGAGGCCTAGGAGTCCTCCAAAGTGTACTACTTCCTTTAAAATAAAGCCTCTAAGCGACTGAGAACTCATGGAGACAGCTGCCTGCCTCCCTTTCTGCACGGCTACTAGGGGCCTACGCTGGAGGCAACTTGTCACGTTGAGGTTCCCTCTAGCTCTAGAGCTTGTCAGGCGGACCAGAGCCGCGGCCATGGAAGCACCTGGTTTAGACAGAGCAGACTCATAACGTTCCCCGAAGCACTCTGACAGGGCTAACAGGCCTGTCGAGAGCAGGGAATGTCAGGTAGCTTCAAGGCAGCATGAACGCAGCCTTCCAAACGGGAAAGCAAGGCTACTTGCAGCAGGCCCCCGTTTCCGTGGGCGCACTCAGCAGACATCCCCGTGGTTTCTAACAAGCCCAAAGAGACACAGTCACCCTGAGTTTCCTTCCCTGAATCAACTTCTCGAAGTAGGGTGTTCTGCATCAAGCGAACTGCCTCAACCAAGGAACGCCGTAGCTGCTCTGGGCCTGTGGCTATTCAAAGCCTGCAGTGCCACGGGAGGAGGGGACTTACATGGCAGTAAGAACGCAAGCCGACTCTCTCTGGGAGGCACGGTGACTTCAGGCAGGAGGTCCTAGGTGGATGCGAAAGCCGAGGGTTTCTCTGAGTGAGTCAGCTCAGCCTCGGGTAATGCGTAAGACTTCGACGCCATGTGGGACGTGCCAGAACGGTGTCCGTGAACGTGTGCGAGTGCTGAGGACCTTCCGCGGCTCCCAAGGAGAGTGCAGCGCTTCCCTACGCTCGGCATACACAGAGGGCTCTAAAGGGCTACGGGCCTGGATGTTGCTTAGCAGACAGGTGGGCCTGGCGGTACTCAGTGTTCCTGCCGGGAAACAGGGGGCCCGCGCCAGCCTCCT